>NW_003163324.1:249442-438227 GCF_000004985.1 Naegleria gruberi | reverse complement strand
TAATATTTGATGATTTAGTTATCGGTGGAGTGGAAGGATTCTGTTGTTCAACACTTGCTACCTCTTTGTGAATAGAAAGAGAAACAACGTTGTTCTTACTTTGTTGGAAGAACCTTTTAGAAAATTTCCTGAAATTACGAGACTTTTGTACTCTCTGGCTGTTTGTTGTGGCCATTTTTTGTTGTAATAATTTTTAAAATCCTCCTTCGGGTGGAAGTTGATCTAAGCTGTGGTAATAACGGTTTTGGTCTAAAAATAAATCTAGTGAAAATATTTAAAAGACCCACTATGATAATTCAATAACAATCAAATCCAAAGAAAATGTCACAAAGTAGTGTTCATGGTAGTCAAGAAGAGGTTGAAGTTGCTGTATTCAAAAAATCCAAAACCAAAAGTAAGAATGGTACTAAAAGAATATTAGAAGTGCCACCATTCAATCCTTCCGTACCATTTTCTTCAAATGATATTGAGTTAATTCAACACAATAATTTGGAAAAACTTTCTAAACCCCAAATTGCAGAAATCATCATTGCTACCAATACCAATGTTTCTTTTTTGAATTCCTTAAATGTTTCACAACTAAATGGACTGAAAGATATAAAACATTACATGAATAAGACTATCACAGTTCCAGTACTTCATAAGCTTAACCAAGAAATTGTGACTCACATTGTTCCTATCTTGCTAAAAGATGATGTTTCATTCTCTTCCAAAAAGAGAAAAAGCAATCCACAACCAAAAGAGCATAAAAATGAAGCAAGCTCATCCAAATTAAGTGATACTACTCCATCTCAATTCCAATCTAAAGACTTGAAAAAGGTTGATGGAAACATGTTATCAATTACCGAAGATGAAAATGTTGCACTATTCCATAAAGATGATGATGGAAAATTATTCTATGTAGGAAAAGCTGTATGTGTTAAAGATCTTGGTGAAAGTTTAGTTGTTGAAATTATAGAATTGGAAATGAACTTTACTTCTAAATTCCAAATATTGACAGAATATGAGTGGCCAAAAGTTAAATTATGCAAATTCACATATTACTCACCTTCCAAACTTTCTGTATCTGAAATCAAACAGAAAAAGAATAATTTCTCTATGAGAGAATTGGAATCCAATGTCAGTGAAACAGTGATTAATGAAATGGAACAACTACGAGTTAAACTGGCAAATGCAGAGCTAGAGTTAAAAAAAGCCAAGTCAGAATTGAATGAAGCAAACAGAAAAATTGAGCAACTAGAAAATGAGTTGAATAGTAATTCTGGCTATGATGAGGATATGCAAGAAGTATGGAGGGCTATGGATGAATTGGAGAAAGCTCGGAAAAAGGTTTTTAAACGTTCCAGAAAAGTTACCATCTATTGGGGTGATAATCGTGATGAAGGTATTGTTTTAGAAGATACTGAAGTAGCAGAGTTAGGTTTGAATCAACCAACAAGAGCTGTCGTTAAACTTATCATGATTCTTGCTGAGAAATGTTCTGCATTCAATTTGAACACAAAATATATTATGCCAGGAGACAACACCAAGTATCCCGATGCCAGAGTTAAATTGGACAAGGAAACTGTTGATCAATTAGTAACCACCATCAGAAAATGTATTCCGTGTTTGTCTAAGAAGATTTCTGTTACTGAGATCAAAGAACATATTGCCTCTGCCTTCAAACAATTAAGAAGCAAAGTAGATAAAATGGTTGATGATGATGAATAAATATTATTGATGATGAACACATTTTTTTTAGATCGGTTGGTTGAAAAATCCTCCAAAAACTGGAAGCAAGGTAACTTGTAATTTTTTACAAATCTGTTGAAAAAGAGGTCCAACTTTTGGAACAACAAAACTTGGCAGTTGAAATTTTATTGTTTTTTTATTTTTTGTTTTTTTAATTTTTTTGCCCCTAACTTTCACCACTTCTCTAAAGTTGAACCTATTTTTCATCATTCGGGAATGAGAAATTAATGATAACACAAAAACGAATCTCGACTGAAAATGCGCCCGAGGTTGTAAAATTTGTACATGCTCAAATGGATATTGAGAATTAAAGTGGTATTTTTACAATGAAAAGTTTACAATTAGTCACTTTCCAATTCTAAAGAAAATAAAGAATTTCCAATTTCAAACTTTTCATTATTCTGTGGAGTGAATATCTTAATGATTTTTCCTGCATATGGTGATCTAACTTGTGATACAGCTTTGTATGTTTCCATTTCCAATACAACTTCATCTTGTTTACAATAATCACCTTCTTTTTTAAGAAAGTTGTAAAACACCTTCCCTAACCATTTCTGGATCTTGTGGTAGTGTGATGGTTACCGTGGATTTATTCAATGGTTGCAATTGATGATGAAAATTTCTTCTCACTGAAAGTTCTAACAATGATGAATTTTTCAAGGATTTTGCAGCGTTGGAGATTTCTAAACATTTTTTTTATTAAAAATAAATTAATAACCCAAAGTAAGGTTCATCTTTTTGTAAAATAGATTTCAATTATTTGCAATTGATGATAATATTTTGATTCTATTCGTGTAGGCAAGTTTATTAAACTTTTGATATCATAACTTTTATCTCTTGAAATAGTTCTATAAACTCATCATTACAATAACTGTAGATTCAATTTATTTAATATTGATTTCAAATACCATGATCATATTTGTTAAACACCCTTAATAATTTAAATTCCAAAAAAGATACTCAGATCTCTAAAAAAGTCAACAATCAAATTGTAAACATGTCATTTCGACATTTAGATAAATAAATAGGCCCAATACTACTAGAATGAGGCGATCAATGCAATTCACAAACCAAATGAAATCTCCATTAGGCCTCTTTCGTATAATATTTTCACACATTTCTTCTACTCAGTATATTCCCTTCAACAGTTTCGAATAATACAATAGCAACAACGCAATCTATTAATCGAAAAGATTTTATACCACAGGTGTTTGAGCCATTTTCCTAGTGTCCTGTCAGAATATGTACATTTATGGAAATATTTTAGCTAATATCCCATTTTATGCATTTTTATTCGAATAAAAAAAGGACGTTACATCTCTGCTTGATTTTCAAAGTAACGATATCCTATTATTAATAAATAGTAGCAAGTGATACCTACCTGCCAATTATTCAATTATTGGTGCCATACAAAAAGTCATCTGTCAAACACACAATGTCAAATAAAAAAAAAATGAAAGATGAACGTCTTGGTCTAGTTGACATCATTAACGTTTACGAACAAACCAAAAGATTAAGTTTAATAGGAATTAATGATAGTAGCAAACCACTTCATCCTTCACATTCACTCTTCAGATTAAATAATTCATCATTGGAAAAAGTTTCAAAAATAGGTAATATTAGTATTGATGATGATGATTCATCCGATGATAATGATGAGGATATTGATCAAGAACAACATTTAGTTTCGAATAGTTTCATTCAAGGTTCAACTGCAATTTTATGTAGTCAACATTTAACTTCAATTGTACATGATCATGAGGAATCATCAGTTTTAGAAAATGAATCAATAACTGATTATTTAGATTACATACATCATAAAACAATGTTAATTCAAAATAATAATAGCAATAATACGGTTAGCGGAGTTATTAATGGAAATAATAATAGCGATATTATTATCGCAAGTACCAATAGTAGTGGTATTAGTATGAATAATAATCCAGACACAAGTTTATCAGATAATAATTGTCTCAAACTCAATGATATTTCATCAAAATTTGTCATTGAAAATGATATTAGAGAATATATTTCAAGTAATTTGTATAAAATTACATATTTACTTCATCATTCAACTCAAATGACTGAAAGTGAAATGTTAGAAATGATTCAATTAATAGAATCTTATTTATTTTATTCTAATAATAATAATAATAATAATAATACATCTACTACTAGTCCTTCTAACAATTCTAATAATGGAAATACTACTATAAATAGTAATAATATCCATAATAATACGCATAATAATTGTAATAATTCAACAATTGATTTTAAAAAAGATTTAATTGATTCAAAAACTAAATGTTCACTTCTTCATACAGCTTCAAAATTTGATTTTTTAACAGTGATGCAATATTTATTGGATAAACAACCTGATTTATTAGAATCTAAAGATAGGTCAGATGCAACACCAATATTTTATGCATGTTCAAGTGCTCATTCTAAATCAGTAACCATGTTAGCTATTAATGGAGCTATTTTAAATACTCATGATAAATATGAAGCATCTCCACTTTCAGTTTCCTTAAATAGTATTAACAAATCAAAAGGATTTACAGTTGCAAGAACTTTATTAGGATTTCATGTTGATATTGAATATAAAGTTTATTGTGGAAATACAATTTTACATTTAGCATGTAGAGAAGGTGATTTGGAAAAAGTTCAATTCATTGTTGAAGATTTAAAACATAACATTTTTAGAAAAAATACAAAACAAGAAAGTTGTTTATTTAGAGCTGTTAAACATGAAAAGATTACAAAATATTTAATTGATTTTTGTGAAAATACAATTGGAAGAGAGAAATTATTGAAATTATTATTCATGAAGAATGATAAGGGTCAAACTGTTGTTCATCATTGCTGTTCAAAGGGATATATGGAATCATTGGTACATATTGTTAAATGTTTAGCAAGAGATTCTGATAAATTGGAATTGTTATTTAATGAGAAGGATTCTGTTTATGGGTATGTTTCATTTTTTATTGACTCTATTTTATATAACTCTTTTAATTTTTACTCTGATATTGAACTAACTCTTAAATATATATGAATATTTAAATATATATATATAAAAAAAAATAGATTAACACCACTTCATGTAACAGTGCTGGCAGAACAAGAGGAAATTTTTGAATTACTAATTAGATCTAAAGAAATTCAATTAGATGTAATTAATAAGGTAGGCGATACACCACTTCATATTGCAGTGAGAAATGAAAAACTTGCAATGATTAAAGAACTCTACCATCTCTACCCATCCAAAAGTTTACAAATTAAGAATAATCAAAAAAAGACAATTGATAAATTAGCTAAAGAACGTGATATTGATTTGAAAAAATTGGAAAAGGAATTAGAGCAAGATAATGCTGGTATTCAGAAAGAAGGTTTTTGGAGTTCAATATTCGGTAATAAGAAGAAGAAAACCAAATTTAGTCCATCGAATTCATCAAGTGAATTACAAAGTAGAATGTCAAACATGTCACGTCGTAATTCACTTCTAGTTTCTGTATCATGGGATCCAACTAAATATGCAGTTGGATGTGATCAAATTGATTCACAACATGCTCAATTAATTGAATGGTTAAAGAATTTAAGTGAAGCATCACTCACTTCTCAAAGTCATTGGGTTGTTGGATATACAATTGGATGTTTAATTGAATATACGGAATTTCATTTTTCTGATGAGGAACAGTTACTGAGGTTTGTTTTTTATTTTTAACAAAATTTAATAATAATTCATCATCAATATTGTACAACAATTGTAATAATTATTGAATATTCTATTATTGAAATAATAGTAAATACAAGAAGGGAATTGGAGAGGAATATGTGAAAAAACATCATGAAGAACATTTGACATTTACAACCAAAATGAAAAATATGCAAAAAGATTATCTGAAAAGTCATGCCACAAGTTTAGACATTGAATTATTGAACTATTTAATTAATTGGTTAGTGAAACACATTAATTATACAGATAGAAAACTGGCTGATTATATCAATACTCACAAACCAGATGATGAAGAATAAACTCTTTCATTTCCATTCATATATTTACAAGTGTACCACACCATGATAAACGTTTCATTTTGGCGCCAAAATTAATGATCGTTTTTTTAAAATAATTGATTAAAAAAAAATGGGTTTAGGAGGAAGCAAGGAAAGTAATGCCACGGAAGCAACCAATAATATTGATGAATCTTCATCATCCTTGAACGGTAAATCATCACAAACACCAGATAGAAGAAAGAGTAAAACCGCCACGCCATCTTCATCTTCATCATCTTCAACAAAGAGAAAACATGAAGAAATTTCTAAGCCTAATAGACCAAGCACTTCTAGAGTATCCCAAACATCATCATCTTTATCATCGGCTGTTTCTGGTGCTTCTGCAGTAGTATCAACAGATTTTGCTTCCACATCACCTAGTGCAAAGAAAGTTAAAAGAGAATCTAATGTAGCAACTGTTATTGGTAATCAAGTTCTTGAAAAACCAGAATTAACAACATCACAATCACCAGAAATTGTGATCACATTTAGTGGTTTTAAAAATTCATCTGATAGATTTAGTAAAACATTGAAAAAGGAATTGACACAAATTGCAACATCACTTGGAGTTAAAATTGCTGGAGAACAAGCTGCAGATATTGGTATGTAGTCATGATTCATGTTTTTTAACATGTGTGGTAATCTATCAGATACTTTGACTGATGATGTGACTCATGTTATTGCACCACCATTTGCTAGAACAATGAAAGTATTACAAGCATTAGCAACAGGAAAGAAAATCATGTCAACAAAATGGATTACAGATGGAAAATGTTCATTGGAAGAAGAAGAAAAATATGGTGTTCAAAGATTGGATAAACCACTTAAAGGAAGGAATGTTTATTTGGCTGAATCATTTATTGCAACTAATGATTCATCAAGTCTTACATTTAAACATTGTCATCTTCTTGTTGGATATGGAGATGGAAAGATTACAAATAGTATGGATGATGCTGATTTCTGTATAGTTGGATCTGCTCTAGAGGAAAGTGAAGAAGCTTTAAACAAAGTTCAAGAAGAAAAGGAAAAGATTGTTCAAGATTATCCATTTTTACTTGCTTTTGAATGGGCTGAATTTGTTGATCTAATTTATCCTTTCTATTTGGAACAAGCTTTAAGAAAGATTGAAAAGTAAAACATTTGTATAATAATAATATATTAGAAAAAGTATTAAATCTTTAATTTATTAATCTTAGATAAAATCTTTATAGGTCCATATATCTACAAATTTGTAAAGTATCACTCAGATTCTGAAAACAAGTCAATCAAAAAAAATGATTAAAAACGCATCCTCACACCACCATCAAGTCTTTTCATCGATGAGAAGAATTTTTGTATCCTCCCCTTCATCCCATTACTCCGCATTATCATCTACATCTTCATCATGTCTCGTATTTAAAAATCATCAACAACAACAACAATATAGAAAATTTACTTCATTGAATACTTGTGTGAGGAATCAAACAACATCATCGGAAGAATATTCAAATTCACTTTTAATTACAGAAGCCTGTGCTAAAAGAATTAAAGATATCAATGAAAAGAAGGGTGCACACGATAGAATGTTACGAGTTATTGTAGAGAGTGGTGGTTGTAGTGGATATCAGGTTGAATTTACTTTTTCTAAACAAGTAGAACAAGATGATCAAGTATTTATTCATAATAATTATCCAGAATCTAAAGTTATTGCTGATAGTATTACAATGAGTTTTATTAAGGGTAGTACTATTGATTTTGTAGAGTCGATGGCTAAAACAGCCTTTGTTCTTGAAAAGAATCCAAATGCTGAAACTGGTTGTAGTTGTGGAACTTCATTTAGTGTAAAATCAAAGGAGTAATATATATATCCTTGGATGTTTAATGTTAATATATAATTAAAAGAATATTTTAAAGATTGTAATAATAATTGAATTTAATAATTAAATAATAATAAAAAATGGTAATATCATCATCAAACAACAACAACACAACAACTGTTGACTCACTTTTAAATAGTAAACATTTAAATAGAATTAAAACAATAATTAATCATTTAAATTTATCGGATAAAAGTAGTAGTAGTACTTTAAATCATCATCATGGTAATGATGAAATGATCCAAGATGATATTCATAATAATAATTTATCAATGTATCATGCACATTTTCCGAATAGTGTTAGTATGAAACCATTTAGAACATTGCATACTGGTATTATTCATGATCCCGATGCAGTATTTGAGAGAAAGAAACCACTCCGATTAGAATTGAGAAAATCACACTATACAACTACTACTACTATTCAAAAAGAAGAAAATTCACCTCCCGAACGAGAGAATACATCTGGATCAAATACTAGTAGTCAAATAACATCCTATCCATACACTTCAATATTAATATTGGATCATGTATTTCATATTGCCAAATTATTGAATGCTAGACATGTACATTTGAAATATGTTGAACAGAGTGGAGATACTTATATAATGTTTAGAACAGATCAAGGACTAGTTCCTTACTCAACTATACAAAATAAGCATTGGATTAAATATCTTTTAATGCATGCAACTGGAAAGGAAGAATATGAAAAGGCAGGAGAAGGTGAATTTAGATTGGAAGTAATGACTGAAAGAGATGGAAGATTGGATTTTACAGTTAATATTGTTTATATTCAGGGAGGTGTCAAATTAACTCTCAGTTTTATCAATGTTTAAATTATTGAATGTATCTTCTTGATATGGAATGGATCACAAAAACAATGAATTTGATTGAGGATTGTGAGATAATTGGAAATTATTGACCATATTCAAATACCATGAAATTAATGGAATGAAATCTCATTCAAATCATTATCCAATTTAATAACTTGTCTACTCTCTAGGAGCTTGTGTTAAGAGTCCATAAATTCAATTAAGGGATACATAAATTGTAGACCAGTTGGTTTCTGTTCCACTTTAAAACGGATAATTAGGTGCAGGAAATTGTGTGGAAAAGAGGAAAAGGCCATTTAGTTTTATTCGAATGCCATTATTATTGAACTATTGTAAACATTATGAATATATTGAGAGCTTTTTATTATTGAAAAATGTTACCAATGAGAGCTCTAAACACAAATAAAAATTAATTACAGATTTAAAAATTTGTGATTTGTGTTTGTGTAGACAGACCAGTTTATCTTGCACAAATATAGCAGTCGTTCATTGAATGAGAAATTCGAAATGAAACAATAAGGATGACATTAATATCATTGGTAAAATCATTTCAATCTGTTTTCTACGATTAATTCACACAAATACATTTATTTTATGGTCTCGTATCAATAAAATAGGTTCTCAAATTGTAATCTCTGACAATCTTTTCAGAAAATGTTGGGAAATTTAACCAATTTTGAATAAAATCATGAACAATAAATTTGCTCATCACTTGCCTAGTAAAATCAGAATTCTTTGGTTCCATTAAATCTTTGAATGGATCAGTTTGTTGTTTTGAAGCAATGTCATTCAAAAATGTTCTAAATGAAATATCCGTTGAATAAATAGCACTAGCATCAAAATTAAACATTTCAAAGTTTGCTCTATTATTCGATCCAATATACCAAAAATCTGGTTTTGAATGTTGATAATCTTTGACAATGGAATTAATTGCATTGATCCAATTTGGTCTTATTGGTCGGGAATATGTTGTCATGTAAAAGAAGCTATGATACTTGGAATGGAATGAATCATCTTGAACTAATCTTAAAAGTTGATTTCTATTTCCCATTTCAGAATCTTGCATATCAATATATTTAAATTCAAAACTCTTGATACATTTTCTAATTGGTTCAATTCTACTAGAAACATCTCTAATGGATGAATCACCTAATTTCTTATTGGTATAGAAAATTAAATCAATTCCACTTTCACTATCAAATTCACTTCTATATAAAGATGTGCATGGCGAATAGTAATTCTTCTTCCAAAGATTCAAATTTGAAAGTAGTGCTTCAAAGGTTTGTTCACTGAATGGTAAAACAATGGCAAATTTCTTTGATTTTTCTGCAAATCCAACAAATTGCTTTTCACGTGCTCCCTTTCTCAAGAATAAAACAATTTCATCTTTTGGAACATCAACATAATTTCCTCTATTTCCCCACAATCTAATATCAGTTTCACAGTTTAGACCTGATTTGTGAATAAGTAATGAAAAAACTGATTGATCTTGACGATGGTTGCCCATGTGACTTCCTGTAGGTGCCATACATTCCTTCTCCCAAGCACATTCCAATGTTGGAACGAGTACATTTTTATAGGCATATGAATCCTTGATATAACCCTGAATACCTCCACTACACATTGTCTTTGGACCAAACTCTTTTCTTGATAAACCCAATCGATTAAATGTAGTTTCATGAGTTAATTCTCCAATATCACCACAACATCTCCATAAAGTTCTCAAACCTTCTTGAACTACATAGAAATATCCCTTTGTAAACAAAATATCTTCAATTTTATCCAATCTATTCCATAATTCAACACCACTATCCAAGAATATTATTGATGGATATTTTTGTAATGCCAAATACATGACAAGTGGTTTCCATGCAAATGTTTTCAATTCTGTAAAATGTTTTGGTAATACATTAAAATCCAAATCCACAAGTTCAACTCCTTTCCATGATTTACACTTTTCTCGTTGTTCCTTGGTGAGTCCCAAATCATAAACTAGAATTGGTCTACTCTCCTCTTCAACAAGTGTATTCCATCCAAACCAATAACTTGAACCCATTGAATCTGATACTTTTTTAATCTTTGCATCGTTGGGTATTGTTTTTAAATTAATTCTTGGATTTAAATCCTTTCCTTTCGATTCATACATTACATGAATGGATCCAACAAAATTTTCAAGTCTATCAAAATAATCATGTGATGTAGCTGTCACAATACGTGGAACTCCATAATCAATTAAACTTGTAAATTTGCCTTTTTGTTTTTCAATCAATGTATTTAATGCTTTTTTAATATGGAAGGGAAATTGATCATTTGGTAGATAGGTCGTGCTCATTGTTGTTGTTGTACTACTTGTGGTGGTTGTGATGGCTTGACCATTCATTAATTTATTGTATTCTTCAATTGATGTCCGATAATCATTCCGATGATATCTAGCAATATACAACAATAAAAAACAATTTAAAAGAAGAGAAAAGAAGAGAAGAATCACCGATCGAAAAGAGGGTAATTTTGAAAGAAGGGATGAAAACCGTGATGCCTGGAGTTGTTGTTGAGGCATTTTTTTGTAAAGTTTTTAGTGAAGGCTTTGAATGCAAACAAGGCTTTGGAACCTTTTCAATAGTTCTAATTGTGCGATTCTTCTATTTACTTTCAACCATGAAGATTGTAAACTGTGAAGTTTTTCTCTTGTTGCTCTGGTTGACTAGAAAAAGTTCATTGTAAAAATCTTTAAAAAAAATGCCATTATTTAAGAACCCTTTTAAAAATCTCTCAAAAAGCAGTGTTGTGGAGGCTAGTGATGATATTTCGCAAGTGGAAAATAACAAACCCCCATCATGTGATGGAAAAGATCAAATTTGTATTGTTGGAAATGTGAAATTGTTGGATTTGCCCTCCGAGTTGATTGTTCACATTGGACAATTTATGGATGTGAGACTGTTGAATAGTTTGGCATTGTGTAATAGTAGAATGTTATTATTATTTTTTAATGTGGAAAAGAATGTGATTGAAAAAGATTACGAAACTGTAGACGAAAGTTTTGAAAGAGTTCAGCAATTAATTTGGAAACCTTTGGTGTTTAGTTATTATCCAAGGTTTGAAAAATCGTTAAATGTTAAAAACTGGCAGCATTTACTGAGGAGAAGAATGCAACATGTGAAATTACATGGCTCTCAATTCAAATTGGACATTCCAACATTTGTTCAATCGAAACATGATGAGATGATTGAAAATTGTGAATGGATTTTCAAATGTCCACTTAAATTCGATGATTTACAGTCTCATCCCTCAGAATTAGGTGTTAAATTTTGTACAAGATAAAACGAAGGAAATAAAAATGCAAAATTATGCCGACACCAGGGATCGAACCAGGGACCTTAAGATCTTCAGTCTTACGCTCTCCCAACTGAGCTATGTCGGCTTCATGGTAATTTAAACTTAAGGGTTTTGCTGAAGCTTCATCAGCTGTTAAGCCCTCAGCGACTTTGGCAATGTTGGATTTACAGACAATGAAATACTTTAAATTCTTATCATAAAATAATGTACTTTAGTTTAGCAAAGTAAGGATATCTCAGTATTTAGTACCCCACAACAATGGAGCAAGTTTAGACAATTTACAAATGGACCTTATCAAAAAGGCAATAATTTAAAGACATGGTGATCTGAATCCCATATAAACACCCTTTTCAACTTGTTTGACAACATCATAAATACCAGCACCACCCATCAAGAATGTAGCAGCAAGGGTAACAATTGCAACAATGAAAATCATAATAGATCTTCTACCACTCTTGTCCAACCACAAGTCCAAAATCAATTGACCAAATACACCACACACTTATACAATCATTTAGAATTTGCTTGATAAAAAAATTACTTACAAATACCACATGCCAAAAACCACAAACCATAATCAACAGGTAATAATCCAGCAATCAAATATTGAACAGTAGAAATAGATGATGTGAAGAGAATCATGAAAGATGTGGTGGCTTGAGAAGAAACTGGATCACTTCCCAAAATAAGTAAAAGTGGAGACTTGACCATACCACCACCAATACCCAACATGGAAGCCAAAATACCAGCACCAACACAAGCAATAGGATAGAGAGTAACATTGTACTTATTCCAATGAACATCTCCTTCAACGAATTGATAACCAATTTGAACCTTTCTTTCGTGTTTCTTCAACAAGTAGAAAACAATGCCCAAAGTCATTGCTCCAAGCAATGGGAAACTCAATGCAGTCAAAATCCAATAACCAACACTACATTGTGTAACACTAGGAATAATGGATGGAGCACCGTGACCACCTTTCAACAAACTCAATGTAAAGACAGTCATCCAACAAATAAACAAGACAATAACCTTTCCAAATGGTGTTCTCTTTTCAGATTCATACATTTGTTGCAATTCTTTTTGTTCCTCGATAGATCTTGTTGAATAACCAACACCATCATCACTTTGTTGATCTTCATTTTGATGTTCAATCTTAATTTCATCAGAGGTTTCAGCAACGACAATATTGGAGGTAGTTTGTTCAACCTTTAACAAACTTTCTTCATCTCCATCGACACCATCATAGACAGTGGTTGGATTATTATTATCATTATGATTTTCTTCAGTTGTAGATTCCTCCAATTTCTTTCTCTCTTCATTTTCTCTCTTCAATCTCTTGTAACCATTCTTAAACATGACAAACGAGGTAATACTCAATGTAAGAATAACAAAAACGACAATGAGCCAATCAGGGAACATCATGTTAAAGAACACACCAATAATTGTACCCAACAATGTTGGAGGTTCCATCATTAAAGCAATATCATAATCAATAAGTGGACGATCTGCGTGAGGGTGTCTCTTGAAACTCAAAGTTGCAATATTGATAATACCAGCACCGAAAATCATCAATGTTGAAATTGGAATTGCAAGGGTAGGTGGGAATTGACCAGCAACGTGAAGTAATGGAACGAAAACACCACCACCACCAGTACCTGAAGCAGCTGAAAGAACTCCACCAATAAAACAAGTAATTGTTGCCAAAATATCCATCCAAGAAACATATTCAAATAAATCCTTATGTTCACAAATATTGTCATTTCCCTTTTTGTGACATGAATAAATGTTGTGTACTTGTTCGGAGCATTGAGATGAATTTGTACAAAAAGAACACTTATTATCAATACAAACAAGTGCTTCCAATCCACCACAATCTCTTTCATTAGTTTCTGGAGTACAATTACGTCCAATAAATACTTTGTAATTTGTAATATATCCTCCCACTCTAATTGATGATGAAGAATTTTGACTCTGATAAGTAGCAAGAGTCATCACTCCTCCATTCAATCCAACAGCATCACTCATCATTTCATAATTACTCACTAATGAATTAGCCTGAACACTATTAACCTCACTAAAAAGTACCATCAAACCAATCATCAATGCAATGAATAACCAATGATGAATAGAAGCAGATCCCGAGGAGAAGGCTCCTTTTCCTCCTGTTCTACTAGCAGTAGTAGTTGTTGTAGCAGCACCATTGCTCTTCTTCTCTTTTTTACAGCATCTTGTTGTTCTTGGGCTGGAAAGGTTATTGTAGTGGTTTTGGAGGGAAAAAAATTGTGACGATGCTGAGTACGACTCACCACTACACATCATGGCATTATTTTTGTTCATCGACTCGGAAGATATTATCCTCATCCGTTATTATTGTTATTATTGTTGCAATAGGTAAATAATGGTTGATTATTATGATTATGATTGTAATATAATTCTCTGGAAAAATCAGGAAAATATCACAGATTTGTATTTAAATTTCCAATATTATTATTGTTGATTTGAATCGAAGCAGTAGACAATTTGATTTTCCAAAGTGTTTTTGTTCTTGCTGCTTGTGTATTACTATGGACGATCTCTTGTGCGTAGTGAGCAGAGAGATTCGTCTTGTTTTTTTTATAATGACACGAATGTCATCAGCTATCGTAACAATTTAGTTCATCGAATGGAATGTTAATCTGAGAAGGACAAGTGAGAAGTTTCCAATAACACTTTCAAAGTGATTTTCCATGATTGTAGATGGCATTGTAGTTTCTTGGTGGTTTTTGATGGAATCCTTTACAATTTAATGTTTAGGATATACTTTCGAATAATTGTAGTTTTCAAATAGGAAATTATATTATTTTGAAAGTTGTTTTGATGGGTTGTAATGTTCCTTTTGGCCCTTATTATTAAATCTTCTAATTACAATAAAACGCTTTTTTGCCCATACGTACCCCTTTAGTTTTCTATTTCTTCCTTAATATTTAATCCAACTTATTCTTTAATTTTTGATTGTCACAGAAATTGTAAAGCACCAATGGGAATTGCTTCATTAAGTGTTCTTTAATGCACGTGAAAAGTTTGGAATTGTTCCTTCAATCAGTAAAAAAGAATATCAGTGAACAGAACTTGTAGATTCACATTCAACACAGGCATTGTTTCATCATTGAAAATTCTATTTTTTTTTAATTGGCAGGACTAAATTGAGGAGGACACTGACTTTTTGTGTGAAGTTGGATTAAGTGTCGATAAAGTATTGGATCTCTTACCCTCTAGCTAAGTATTTCCATTTTTCCAAAACCAAAACGAAGAAACAAAAAGTATTACTAGAACAGACTGCTGTTCCATTTTTGGAATTCTAAAACTCCATCTTTGAATAATTTATAAACAATTTAATTAACTCTAAAATTTCTCCTATTCTTCCTTTTTATCAAAGTGGAAATTATTGAATAAGAATTCGAAAGTAAATTCATTTTGTGGAATGTAATCATTTTCAATTATTCCATCATGATCGTATTTTCTTCTCTTTTCGTCATTTGAAAGAATTGTAAAAGCTTTCATGATTGGTAAATATTCTTGGGCATATTTTTCTCTCTCATTTGCTGGCACAAATCTATCCATATAAGGAACTGTGTACCATCTCGACAATCTTTTATTCGAAATTCACAATTTCTATTCGAATTTTTTAAATATCAACACAACTAACCTTCTATATTGTTTTTTAATCTCTTGTTTTGAAGCTTCCTTAGTTAAACCCAATATCTCATAATAACATTTTCCAGTTGTTTCCTTTTTAATTTCATTGCATGTTACAACATTTGAAAATCCAATAATGAAAATTAACAATAAAACTTGGGAGAGAATGAAAATTGAGGGAAATACAAGTTTGAGTCTTTTGGTTTCTAACATTTTTTTTGTAATCAGTTTCGTTGTCTTGAAAAATACGTGTTTTTTCAAATTGGGAAAGTTATTGTAATATTTTTAAAACCAAAATATAGTGTGGAGAATTGTAATACTAAACTTTCTATTCGAAACTTATGTGTCTATCAGGAGAACTTGTAGCTCAGTGGGGAGAGCAAGGATCCCAACGGTCCCAAGTTGTTTGGTGGTAGAATGGTTCCTCACTCCTGCGGTCAAATGGTAAATGTCAGGAGAAGGAGATTGAGATCAAACTTTAAGCTAAAGACCAAGAATAGCCTCCTGGTCGTACGATCGAAACGTACCAAGTTCTATATATTTTTAAGAGATTATGTGATATATATTTTAAATATTAATTTCTTTTTAATTCGCTTTCGAATAATTGGTTTCCATATTTATAATGTTATAAATATGGTAATTAACAAAAGTGTGATACATTTAAAGAGAGTGACCAAGTCTACTTCATTATTTGATGATGATGTTAATAGACCTTTTGAAATAAAAGAACCGAAACTTCTTGAAGAATCTGAAATTTTAACATAACATGAAGTACAATTTGCCTTTGTTCTTAGGAGCCACTGACTAATTTCAATATAATCACCAATCAGAGCATGCACTTCCTTATTGATAACCATTTGATAAGCTGTTTGATATCCAAAGTTAGATAAAATGGTGGCTTTTGGAAAATTAACTTTCGAATATTCATAACCGATGGTCATGTATGGAGCTGCAATAAGTACACCCTCCTTATTGAGGTCAGAGGGTGTGTTTATGACTAGTGAACCATTACTTCTTTCAGATCTCAATATTCCTGTAAAACTAGCTCCGTATGGACCTTCGTATAGATTTGTTAGAAAGTCAAAAGATCAAACTTACATTGAAATTCAACTTGATTACTTCTGCTCTCCTCGTAATTTGTGGAGGCGATAGCAACATGGCAAGTTGCGCTATCTACTGCATTTTTCATTGTTGGAAAGTATCCCAATTCAGTAGTATTGATAATTAAGAATTTTGCATTCAAATTTGTAATATTGTAATGATTTTTCAAAGTCTTGACAAGTAATTGACCAGCATATTCATGCATTCGTGGGAATGGATCAACTGCTTCCATTTCATAACATAGAACCAGCTCATTTAAAGTCCAATTAAATATTTGAGGGTAGACAGCATCTTTGACACTGATGGTACAAGTAGGTGTTTGAAAAATATAACCAAGACTTGCCTGGAATGAATTCCATTCCTTTGATTGACTGTACTCGTTGGTGGCTGCATTGATTGCTTGTTTAAAATTGTTGGTAAATGTTGATTGACCAACAATAAAGTGAGATACGGAAATGGTAAGAATAAAGGCGAGTAATATGATTGGCTGAACAACTAATCTACTCTTAGTGAATGAAAGCATTGTTGTTGTTTTGTTTTTTTAATAGAGTTGTTGACAGAATATTAATGAGCAGTAATGATGGGTATCAAAATAAACTACTGTTAGAGATAATGAGGTTGTATAATTTACAGAGAGAACTGAAGTTAATAACTACTGAAATCTCTTTTTTAGCACTTTTCTTCCTATGAATAGAAATTTGGAGGACGAATCAATTTCATTATATTCTAACATTGAGGATAATAATTGAAATTACTCAAACATCTTATTTGTTTATTCAGAAGACTTACACAAATCAAACTCTGTAAAACCAAATCTTTCAGCAAATGGAGAACCAATATTAATGTGACTAATATCAGAGAAACCTTCCATAGATAGAGTTTGTTGAGTGATAATTTCTTCGAATTGTTTCCATTCTGTTTGCTTGGAGAGGAATTTGTTAATTTCTGCTTCCTTATCTGAACACTTTGAACTTAATCTAATCATGTTTAACAATTGGAGAGTATGGCCCCATTGATCAACCTTTAATCTATTCTCATATAGTTGGACGGATCTAAAGAAGAACTTTTCCAAAAAGTACTTGATTATATTGCCCTCATTTCTGAAAATAACTTCCATGAATAGAATGCAATAAATGTTATGATAAACGTTACAGTGATTGTAAGTAAAGAAATACTCTGTTAAAATTGCAATCATTTGACTAGATTCTAGAGGATACATTTGGAAAACAGATTTTTCAATACAATCCAAATATGAAAAGTGTACAACAAATGTAAGCAAATGAACTAATTCTAATCTTAGAGCTGTAAATCTATTTCTAATATTGTATGCAGACAGCTTAACACCATACTGATGGGATCTATTGTTAAAATCCTCAAGAAGGATTTGAACCATGATTGGGAATCGTTTGTCAAGAAGATTCTTCAAAAGTTTAAAATGAAAGTTTGTAATCACTTCTAAAGAAGAATTACTTGTATCTCGCACTAGGTTATTTAAAAGTTGCAAGTATTCAACACCTTGCTCGTATGAATCTCTCTTTCTAACAGTATCAAACCATTGGTCAATAACTTTAGAAAATAAGAGTTCTTGTATCTTTTGGAACATGGTAGTATAACTACTTTCTTGCATTAGAATAATTGATTGTTCCCATAAATCAACAAACACTGTTGTATCAGACAACTTCCAGTAGGTGGAATTGTTACAAAAGTATTCGAGGAATTTGAGTTTTTCTTCATACAATTTGCTATTGTTGAGAGGAATCACTTCTTTAACAAGGAAATTTGTTAAAAAGGTAATGTGTGCAAAGTATGGCATTAAATTATTCATGCGAATGGCAGTATGTACCCTTGTTCTATAAACATCATACAATTGTTTGATCAATTTTACAATCAATTGTTCATGATATAATCTACCAGAAATAAATGTATGGCACAATTCTTTCAAAATTAGAGTTAAATTATTAGAAATTAACTCTTCAAATGTGCCTGTTGCAGCAAATATAACTTGAATAAATCTTTCACCAAAGGCATGAGTTTCCTTCTTGTGAACACCCAAAGAAAGTGGATCTGTTACCAATTTGAAAAACTTGATCAAATTTTCTTCACTGCTGCTCAATGCATTAGTTATCTTCTTATTAATAACAGGAGTCTCATTAGAAATAAATCTTAGAATGAGTGATTCAATTGTTGTTGGAGTGAGAATACTTGGTACTTCTTGAGTAGTAATTGAAGGAGTATTAGATTCTTGTTGTGTTGTTGATTTTGAGATTTTTAAATCTGATAAAGATTTAGTAGTGCCTAGGGTTGTTGGAGATACATTCTCCTTGTTATTATTTACAAGTAAACCATCCAAGGTATTGACAATAGTTGTAGTCAATGCTTGTTTAGTAGGCTTTGATTGTTGTTTGCTTTGTATTGGTGAAGAATTTTCATCATTATTCGAATTACTACTTTGAGGTCGGAGTTGAATGAGTCCAGCACTATTACTTCTCTGGTTATTCTTGTTAAAGTATTGTTGAATACGTGTTTGTGTTTGAGTCTTTATAGGAGTGAGTATTTGTTGTTGTTGTTGTTGATGATAAGTGGCTTGTAGTTTGGGTGAAATTTGTTGTATGTTATAATAGGAAGTAGTAGTATTATTATTATTGTTATTATTATTATTCTCGTAGATGTATTAGAAGAAAAGTGTATTGGAGAACGATTTAAAGAATCAAGCATTAGCTGGTGCTTATTCTTCTTCTTAGATCCCATATTAGAGGGTGTAGTAGAACGTTCAACCAAACTACTCACCAATGAATTATTACCTCCACCACCACTAGTACTACTATTACTATTCATCATCATCATGGTTATAGGACCACTACCACCACTACCAGTCGTAGACGAGCCAATAACCATAGGTGAATTCATAGTCGTTGTAGAAAACGACTGTTGCTTGTTACTCATCAGGTTAGAGATGCTTTTTTTTAGGCTGTTATTTAAAATTAATTCATTTCTCTTCAATATGAAGATTTGATAATGAAGAGAGCAAGCGATCCGCAAAAATTGATCAACACTTGCAAATCACTCAAAATGATAGAGAGAAGGGAGTGAGTGGATTGATGTTGGTTTGTTGTGAGAGTTGTACAACTGGTAGTATGGTTGTTGAATGATGTTGTTTGCTGTATTGGTTAGGTGTCAACGGTGGTAATTTAAATTTGTAACGACTTGCAATTTAAAATGTGTAACGGTCATTTTTTTGAACCAAGCGGCACTTGTTACCATTTCCAGAAAGATGCAGAAAACGCCTATTGTAATCCCATGTTATCTTCGTCTGCTTGATAATGAATTTAAATGAATACATGGCTTAATATTCATCATCCTTAATTAATTATACAACTCTTACCAAAAACTTCTTTGCAACCCTCATCACCTTTACAATCAACCTTCCAACAAGTAATCTTCTTCACAATTCTTCCTTCAAATAACAAAGTTTGAAACTGAACCATCCAACAAAATATCACATCTGATTACAAACCAAATTTTCAAAACAAAAAATGTTACAATAGAAATGATTATCATAACCGAACAAGAACAAAAACATCTTTAAAAAAAAATAGCACGCTGACTGTACTGGACCGTTTGCTACAGCTGGTTGAACACAACGATGATGATGGTGGCGCAACGAGGAAACAAAACATCTTCTTCGAAGAGGTGGATGAGCCTATTTTTCATTGTCATGTTTTTATTCATCGCATGTACTGTTGATAGAGTATATTGCGATGACAAAATTCCTGTCAGTGTTGGATCAAGTAATAATTTCCAATATATTGTGCAAATTTCCTTGACAGGTTTGTTTAGTGAGCAGGAATTGAGTGGAGTTGGAGATCGTTTTATGAAATGTGGATTTAATGTAATCTCTGCAACGAGAACAAATGTTTATTTATATATTGGAGATGAGGAATTGAAACAATTGTTGGCTTATTATAAGGATAATTGTAAAGTTGTTTATTCTAATTCAAGAAGTATGAGTGAGAGTGTATTGAGTGATAATCAACAGGGGGAGGATGGTGATGAAGCTGATATTATGCAAAAATCTACAATTACTCTTGCAAAGATGGATCCAGAATTGAAAAGGGATGTTTTGAAGGTTTATAGTGGATTTGATAGAGTTCCTGAAGGATATCCAAATTTAAATCAAGTTAATAATTATTTGAGTGGACTTGAAAAGAGATATCCAGGAAAGGTTAAAAAGATTCAAATTACAACCAAACCAACTTTTGAAAATCGTCACATTTTTGGTGTTAAAATTTCTAAAAATGTAGAAAAGAATAGAGATGTTCCAAATATTCTTGTTGTATCTGCTCATCACTCAAGAGAAATTAACACTGTTATTACTAATATTGCTATGATTGAAAAATTGTTATCGGATCCAAATTGGGAAGATTTATTGGAATTTAATCAATTCTATTTCATTCCAGTTGTTAATGTTGATGGTTATGAATATGTATTTACAACAAATAATTTCTGGAGAAAGAACAGAAATGTTGCTGGTGTTGTCAATGGAACAACTGTTTTTGGAATTGATTTGAATAGAAATTATGATTTAGGTTTTAATAGTTGTGCAGGAAATGGAAGTCCTAACATGGACACTTATAAGGGCAAGAACGCATTCTCTGAAATTGAAACATCTGCCATCAGAGATTTCACTAAGAGAATTGGAGGAGTTGCCAAAGTATTGGATTTCCACAGTTCTGGTAGACAAGTTCTTACAGGATATACCTGTACAAACAATGCCCAACAAGATTACATTAAAAGTTTGGGACAAGAATTGGCCACTAAGGTTGGTTATGCTCTTAGAGTACCATCCTCAGATGGTGAACACCAGGAACATCAAATTAAGGAATATACTTCCTATTCATTCCTTGTAGAAATTATGCATTCTCATCAACCACCTCTCAATGAAACTGTTAGTGAGGCAGTTCAATTGGTTTCTCTCTTTGAACACTTTGCTTACAAACCAATACCTCTTCGTGGCCATATCTATGATGAAAAATCTGGTAAACCTATCGAAAATGCATTGATTGAGGTTTCTGGAATTGTTTGGAAAGCTGGCGAAAGTAGAAAGACTAATTACTTTGGAAGTTATTACTTATTCTTGGCCTTAAACAAGACTTATGAATTGACAATTACAGCTAAGGGTTATTCTCCTTTGAAAGCTTCTGTTTCTCTCACAAAAGAATCCACAACTAAGGACTTTAGATTGAGAAGATAAGGTTCAAAAGGAAAATAAAACATGGACATTAACTTTAATCATTTGTGAAAATGGTGATATCTCTCCACTTTTCACATGAAATTAGTCGTTTCATAAACCACTCACTTGGCTCTTCATTTACAACCAATATGGAAAAGAATTGGGTGAGTTGTACGTTATTGATCGACCACTGAGATTTTCCATAAAAAGGACATTCTATCTTTTCTGTCTTATTCTTCATTGGGTCAACTAGGAACATCATGTAAGGTTCCATAGCCACATTATAATTATTATCTGCAGAAATTATTTTACAAACTACAAGGAATGAAGATTCTGACTTGTTTCCACAAACATTCTGAATTTCATATTGATAGACATCAGAAAGTGGAAGGTACATCCTGATGGGAGAAAAGCTTTCTCGATAAGAGCCGTGTACTGTCAAATAGAAATGCGCCCAGTACCATTCATTGTCATCAAATTGCAATACAAATGATTCACTACATGATTCTATTCGTTGAATTGTTAATCCTTGTTGGAGCATGTCTTTCAGCTTTTGAAAATAACCAGATCTTCTAATGGATCCCAAATACCAATCAAAGACATATGAATTATGAACATAAACATCACTTATTGGTTTGACTAGACAATACATTGAGAGATGCCCTGGTTGGCAATCGGTAATTGTACAAGATTTGTCTCCAATATTAGCAAATTCTAAAAACGGAGTCCAAGGAGAGTGGCGACCAACATATTCATACTCTCCAGTAATATAAATTTCTTTAGATTTAGTAAATGCAATACTATATGTTAGTCCACATTTGATAAAATCCAATTGTCCATGTTCAAAGGGTATATCAGTAATTTCATGATAGAAATTCTGATTTTTTGAAACTATTCCCAGCTGACAGACAGTATTATCTCCCAATCCATATAATGAATGCTCACGAGTTTGAATCAGTAAAAATCCGTCTCCCATTTCAATATTAATTACAAATCCGTCCAATAATCCCTCTTCTGTTAACTCCAAAACACAAAACCCATCTCTACTCATCGGATCCTTTGTTTTCGATTGAATTGATCTTGCCAATGATCCAACAATTACCAACGTCTGACTTGGAAAATAAATATCATCATTCCACAATAAGAAAATAATGCTATCCTTACACGATCTCATCAATTGCAATTCCGTATTTAAAATTCCCAATTTCTTGGAAAAACTTCCCTGAATACATAATGGAATTTTGTAGAATTGATCGGAACGAAAAGGAACATTTGTCTTGATTGTCTTTTCAAGTTTTCTCTTCTTTTTTGAAGATTTGTTTGGTGATTTCTCTATGATTTGTTTATCTTCGGAGGATAGAGCCTTCGTCATGATCTCCATGAGTTGCGTGTTGCCTCTATAATAAATTGTTTGTGGCATTTTTTTTTTGGTTGATCAAGTAATGAACTCTTATTCATATTTTGGTTGACTCTAAGCTGTTTATTGGTACCAACAAAAATTAAAATAAACACGCGTTTAACAGTTAATGCAAGCAGCGATAGATCAGTTGGTTAGATCGTAAGCCTAACACGCTTAAGGTCGCGGGTTCAAGCCCCGCTCGCTGTAACCTTTTCCTTAACCTCTTTAAACTCAAAATATTTCCTTTTTGATTTTAATTTAACTTATGTAATTTTTTACAATAAAAAATGCGCCCACACAAAACCAAGTTTTCACAACTTCCACAAGAGTTGCTTTTTCTCATCTTATCATTCTTGGTTGTTGATTCCGATCATTTGGATAGTTTAGATTCGAATATTAGAAAGCTATCTCTGTACAATATTTGCAAATTCAACTCACTTTCTAACAAATTAAACGAAATGGAAGAAATGAAAAATTATTTCAACAATTATTATTGGAAATTATTCATCACTGAATTTAATATTCGCCAAATTTATTTGAATCAATTTGATGAATTAAAAATTAAAATGATTGAAAAGAATGAATTGAAACGAAAGATTTTATTAATCAGATATTTGAACCGAATCTCAATAATTCCAAAAAATAAGAAGGAAATTAAAACTTTGAATGTGACATTGAATGGATTGGAGTATGTTGGTGAGTATGAAATATTTCTGTGTTTGAAATTTTACAAAATAATGAAGGAAAATCATCTTTGACACTTCGATTTGTGACAAATAATTATGCATTTGAGAATAATGATCCAACGATAGAAGATAATTATTCTAAACAATATAATGTTGATGGAATTCCAATTTTATTTGATATTCTCGATACAGGTAAGCAATTAATTCAAAAAAAGAAATATTTCACGACAATTGACAGCTGGACAGGAAGAATTCAGACCACTGAGAGGTCAGTATCATCATAGAAATACTGATTGCTTCATTTTGGTTTCCTCTTTAGAAAATATAAAAACAGTAGAAGAATGTGTATCTTTCTTGAACTCAATTGGTTCCAATTATCAATCAATCAATGACATACCAATAATATTTGTACTCAATAAGGTTGATTTATTGCAAGATTACAAGGAAAGAATGAGGAAAATTGAAGAATTTAGAAAGGTGATTGAGTCACTAATTGAGGCCTATCATTTGTTAAATACTAAAATTATTGTAACGAGTGCAAAAAGTGGAGAATGTGTTAATTTATTATTTGAAGAAAGTGAGCGAATGGTACGATTTTCAAATGAAAACGATTTGAAATTATTACATCAAGTTGTGGAGCTAGATTCAAAGTCAACCAAGGCATTGATCAAGAAACAGAGAAAGAAAAAATGGTGGTAGAGTAGGATTCACTTGATGTTTTCCATATCAAGACTTTTCAATTGGCCTTGCAAGGTCAATGTTAATTGACATCAAATTATGGTTGAGTATCTTGTTTTTGACTGTACAACAAGAACTGTTATCATGTTGAACAATGAAAGAAACTTGTTTTAACGGAACAATCGACTTGCATGTGTGAAGAAGGATGGACTGAAGTCTCTTGTGTCAAAAATGATAGTTGTCCACATTGTTTCCATGGCGATTGTGAATGGACAATGATATGAATGTAAATTTTACATGAACAATCTTTAATATTTGATAAAACAACATTCTTTTCAATTTTACTAATTTTGCGAAATGTAGTGGTGATTTATATTTCCTCAATTATTTTCTTTGCACTGGCATTTGGTAGATATTTGAATCTCATACAATTTGAGTTTCTCTTCCATTACTAATTTTTTAGTGTGAAGATCAAAAAGAATGGGATCCCAAAGCATTTCTATTTACAAGTTCTGAGAATAACTTGAGAGATTCCATTGTTGATTTAATATCTGTAGGACTTTAATAAAACAACACGCTGGAGCCTAGTCAGACTGCGTCTTGAGTTGCGTCTCCCATTAATTTTTGAAAAATCTAGATTCATTGAGATTTATTTCACTTCAGGATTTTGACATCATGGATACGTCTTTTGATGAGGATGTAAGCGAAGTTCCTGAATTAGGATGTTCTGATGAGTCAGACAAGATTTCTGCCGAAGTTATGTGAGGGATAGATTTATTTCAAGTCTTAAATTTAAATAAACCATTTGAATTAACTAGCAAGCTTCCTCCTATTACACATTGGTCCATTGGATAATGTCAATATGATGGAAGTTTTGGGAACTATACATAAAAGTGTGGTTAACAACCCTCACCATGCCATTAATGTTCAATCACTGCATGAACTTCCAACTAACTAAACAAACAAGCATGAAACCATGAGTGGTTGTTTATGGTAACCAATAACAATATGGCACTAGAGCAAAAATTAGTTTTCTGTGGTTGTCATACTTTAAAACTACATTCTTGATTTAAGAAATGAAGATGTCCAAGTTCACATTATCAAATGATCATTTGTTACCTTAAATTTACAGAGATAAGTTTACTTTCATACCTGGTTGTTTATCTTCTTGAAGTCCAAACACAATTACGTTACCAAACATTACTCATCTCAAAACCGGCAATGAGACAATTTCAGAATCACAAGCAAAACATTAGAACCCAACCAACAATGTAACTTTGTAGGATTTCCTCTTCCACACCATCACAATCATCAATCATCACAACGGTGCCATCAAATAGCTTAAAAAAAAAATCATCAAAAATATGAAACATACCTTCCTTCGTAAAATCAATAGATTGCAGTTATTTACTGCATCACCCAAAATCAATAGATCAATATTAAAAATTAATAATTTAACTAATGATATTAACAAGTTTACAATTAATAGAGTGAATCAAACTAAAAACTATTCAAATACATTAAAACCAACAACAAATAATGTTGAAAATATTAAATTTAAAAATATTGGTGACGGAAATTTGTTGGTGCCATATTTTCCATATGGTGAATCAGATTTTGCTTCCATCAGAAGAAGTAAACAATTTTATGTTGATAAAACTAATTTAATTCCTCTATTAGAAGAAAGTGGAAAACAATTATTTTTTGTTCGTCCTCCGAGATGGGGAAAATCACTATTATTATCAATGCTTTCATCATATTATGATATTAACAAGAAAGATGAATTTGATGAATTATTTTCTGGTTTATGGATTGGTGATGAAAATAATTGGACACCTGGAAAGAATCAATATCATGTTTTAAAGTTAGATTTTTCTATTCAAGTTGATGGTACAACGGAAGATATTAATCAACGGCTTCATGAGAAAGTAAACACATCCATTTATGGTTTTTTACGTTACTATGAATTAACTAAAGAGATGGATATTAATCACAAAAATTCGTTCGATACTTTAGCAACTCTGGTGGCTATATTAATAGAAAAAGGAGCCAAATTAATGATATTAATTGATGAATATGATAGATTTGCAAACAAATTAATGTTTGAAAATCCTGAAAAATATCAATTAATAGTTGAAGGAAAGAGAGGAGATCCAACATCTTCACCAATTCGTTCTTTCTTTGAAAGATTGAAAGAGTCTTCCGGTGTTGGTTTACAAGATTTTCGTAGTATCATCACTGGTATCACTCCTATTGCTCTTGCAGATGCATCTGGATATAATGTTTCCAGTAATATTTCCTTTGATAAGATATTTGGTGGTTTGGTTGGTTTTACAGAAAATGATCTGAGAATGGCATTAAATAACATTGATATTATTGGAAATGATCAAGATATTACCATTTCAACCATGAAAAAGTATTATAAAGGTTATCATTTTCCTGGTTCAAAACATGCTCTATTCAACACAACTCTTTCAATGTTCTTTTTGAACAAACTTGTAAAAGATGAACCTTTCAGAAATGCTGTTCTACAAAAACAAGAAATTCCATTATCAATATTAACAGATACCAACACAATGATCAGTGAGAACGTTTTTGCAACTTTGGCATCATCAGTTGTATCGAATGATATTATTCAACAATTACTTTCAAAAGATTATGTAGAAGTAACAGAGTCAATTTATCCTTCACTGAAATTAAGAGAGATTATTGATCCACCATCCAATGAAGAAGATATACAAAAGATTCGTGATAATGCTTTATCATTCATGTATTATCACGGTATGGTTACCTTCACAAAAGAATCATCAAAACAGATGAACCCAAAACAATTGTTAATTCCAAATGAAATTGCAAAAGTCCAATATTTAGAGCAGTTACGTAGACTTATATCTCTACATGAAAATGATGTATCAACTTTTATTAATGAACCTACCCAAGATAATTTGAGAATGTTACTCAATAATATTTTAGAAAAACAAGAAACTATTTATGACAATTCAATGTCTGAAGGAGGTTTACAAGCAAGTATTGAATCTGCATTAAGAGCATATTGTTTATTTAGAAACAAAGAATTGAAAATTCAAGCTGAAAAGGAATATCATGTAAAGAATTCTAACAATAAGGAATACATCAAACGTGCTGATCTTGTGATAAGAACTTCTAAAAAAGTATTAATAATTGAATTCAAACGTATTAGACCAAATTCTTTAACAAAATATTCCAATATTGAATATTGGAATCCGCAAATTTTTAAAAATATATTTAAAGATTTATCTAAACAAACTGATGAAGAATTATTAGAAATGGAAGTACTTACTCATGCCAAAGAGAAAGTTGTAGCCAGATCAATTTTGAATTCTGCAATTTCTCAAGTCAAACAATATGCTCAATATGAAAATGATGCTGACAAATCAAAAAGCATTCATAAGTATGCAGTGATACAAGTTGGTTGGCCCTTAATTGTAAGAAAATTGAATTAAAATGTTTGCTGCAACTAAAAGAACTTTGCTTGTTGATGTATTGTGATTCTATGCAAACACACTCAATTTCCTAATCCTTGAAATTGTTATCCCAAAACCTGCCATCATTAGAGATAACAGAATAATGAAATATTGACAACTTTTTCATCTCGAAACCTGGCGCACTTTGTTCAAAGATTTTTATCTTTTCATTTAGGAGATGAGCATGTCTGGAGAACAAGTTTTTACACGAAAGTTGTCTATACATCATTCAACTTTTTATTTAGTGATAAAGAGAGCAATACATGAACCAACGATATTATAAGGTAATATAGAATGATGTTCACGTATACAAGTCAAACACATCCCTCAGCAACTGTCAAATGTCATGCTTTGGGACTCGCAATATTAATGTGTAGTTTTTGGCGAGGATCATCTCTTGGAATAACAAATAAGAGATTATCTCAAGATAAAATATATAATTTGGATTCTCAAATCTAAGTGTCTGTATTTATTTTTTATTTTATATTGAATGTTGGTAAAATCTCCCGAAAACCCAAGTATGATTTAAAAGGATGTAAACTTTTAGTGGGACTTGGATTATGCGAACACTGATTGGATTAACCTGATCACCTACAAGATTTTCAAATCTTAATACCAATTCCTCTCCACTTTAATGATAGATTCGTATGTTGGAGATCCATACGAAGGAAATAAGGGAAAGATGATGAATGGTGAGAATTCCAAGCATATTGTTTGTGAATTCAACAGGTCAGTTTTGGACCTATTGTGATAATATGACATTGTATGAATATTGTCATACACAATCTAGGGAACCAGATGTACAGTTACCACCATTTGATATGAGTTACATTCTAGGAGTGGCATCGGACCAAGTGAACAAACCAACTTTTACGCTCTCCTACACTGACCCAACACTTCCTTCCATTACCTTTATGAGTTTGGTCAATTCAAGACCATCTAGAAATCAAACGGCCACAGGATTCAACTTTGATTGGTATTTTGGTTTTGATATTTCTGTGGCTACAATTAGTAGCTATCTGAAGGAAATCACAAGTTAAATAACTGGTTCACTTGCCTTTGTCATTGAAATTGAAACTGAGTTTATCGTGGCCTCTAGTTATCCTGAAGTTCCTGTAGCCAAGTGGGATGATAAGGGAAATCAAGAGCGTAAGAAGGCAACAAATTTTGGTGTTTTAGAAGTAGAAACTGTTGGTAACTTTATATATACGAGGTATCAAAGCAAGTTGGACTCACTTAGCTGCGATTCATTCAAGTTTTTATCTTTCGGGGACAGATTTTTTAATGTACAGGTTATGTAATTCTGCTAATGTAAATTGGTAAGTATGATGATTCCTTATTTTCCCAATGACACTGCTTCTTGACAGGTTATTTGTATTTTCAGTTCCTCAATGGAACTATCTAGGAACCATGATTATTGCTATCATTGCAGCTCTGGCATCATCTATTGTTATTGTTGTGATGGGAGTTCTTCTTGGTGTATTCTCTTCATTTAAAATTGTAAAGCCATTCCACAATCTAATTGATTTATTTGCTAATTCATAGAGACACTTTAATTTTTGCTCCTATTTCAAACACTTTTCTATTTTTCACAGTATTATTATCATTTTGAAGATTAATAAATGAAACAAATCTTGTATGGAAAGAGAATCGAGCAACCTTACTAGCAAAATATTAGATCACAAACCACTCCTATTTGGAATTTTCTTGCGTAATCTGTTATATATTTAGATTTTCTAAAATTTTGAACAATCTTTTATCATTAGTCCCCACATTTCCACACAAACATTGTTGAACATAAATAGCTAACCTAAACTGACAAGTATTCAAAGAGTGACTATTGGCCATCTGATTCCATTTGTTTTTTTGTAAGTCTGCCAACCTTGAGCTCAAATCTACACAAGCTTTGACTGCTCTTTCCTCATGCATTGATTGTTCTTTGGATGCATTGAATGCAATTGAAATTGTGAAATTGTCTGAAGGTTCCATTAAACTACTAGTAGATTTTGATACAAATTCAACTCTCTCAAAGAAGTCTTGCAAAATCTCCACAACTTCATTGGGAGGTGTCGTTGAAATAATATGTTCAAGACCTTCCAATTTCACACAAATCATGGAAATGTGCTTCTTTTCAAGATACAATGAAAATCTCATTTTCAAATCATTAGTTTTTGGTATACCAAAAAGATGATTGAATAATATATCATAATTATATGATGCTCTTGCTTGTGATTGCAAAAATTGTAAAAGAACTTCATAGGACATTGTATGGGCAGCGTAAGCAGCACTTCCAATGGCTCTTTTTTGACCTGATATCATCAATAAACATATAGTTACAATAATCAACAATATACATGGTAAGAATCTTCACTCAAATTAGAAAGAACAGTGATGGCTTCAATCATGGCTGTATTCCAGTTAGTAAAGAAATTAATTGCTGTTATAGACTTCGCAAATTGTAACCTATCTATGTTGATTCTTCAAACTATGCCTTCCAAAAGACTTTTGGTTTCAACGATACTGACGCATAGAGGTGGAATGGTTGACATTACATCCATTCTTCCTACTTTGGATATTCAAAAGGAATTGGCTGACTCTAGAGGTTCAGCTGTGCTTCTCCATGATGACACTTGTATCACTGGAAGAGAGATAAATGCTATCAACAAACTCGGTCAAGAAATGAAAGTTAGAATTTCAATGTCATTCAGCAAGTGTACGTATGACCTTACGTCTGTTGTAAAAGCTGAATCTGAAATGTCTACTGTTATTGTCATTCTGATTCATCATCTTACAATTAAGAATATGCTTAAAGAACTTAAAGAAAAGGAAGTCATGTATTACAAGTTGCAAGACAAAATCAACTTCAAAGAAATTTTCCACAACATTGACAAGAGAAACAACTTTAAAGATTTCTGTGCCAAAGAAATGAACGAATGGATACTTTTCCTTGAAGATGTCAGTTATTATAAGAGCTTGAAAAAGATTCAAGACAGAGTCAAGCTTCAAACTGAGATTTATTCACAGTTTATTAAGAATGGTAGTAACAAACAATTGAACATGTCAAAGGAAGAGCTACAAGTTCATTCATTCAATATTCAACGATTATTGGGTGAAATTGACTTGTTTGACGAGCTGGAAAACGTTGTGATTCAAAACCTTCTCTTTGATGTCTTCAAGAGATGGCAAGAACAATAGGAAACAAGTGTCAGTAATATTGTTTGATTTATTGTACATAAAAGAATAATTAGTATTGTTGGGAAGTGCATGCTTGAAGCAGCAGTAATAGTAATGTTTCGTTCGGGACCAGGGGTGGACGTCCACCATTTGTAGAATTATCCGATAATAGTGTTTTCTTTGGAGTACAATTAGGTGTATTTACCTTAACCTTTTTGCTTGATATGAAAGTAACATTGCTTGGATTTGTCAATTCTGGTTGTTTTCTATTTGAACAACATATTTCATTATTAGAATTCAAAATTGGACACTTTTCACAAAATACCTCAGAATTAGTTTGCTCCAATTTATACACAGTTAAGTCTGCTGATACAGAGGTTTCATTCCATTGAAAATAATTCATCAATAATTTATCATTTTGCAAGGCTTTCCTCAACCTTCTACTTTTCATTGTTGTTGACAGGAAATTTTGCTTCTTAATCTTTTCCTTTACTCGTTGGGTTTCATCTACAATCGAAATTATTTTTTGTTGAATATTGATTCTACCCATTGTGATTTTATTCCGAATGAAGAAGAAGGCAATTTAAAATTCACCTTCACTACGGAAGAAGAATATTATCAATGTTTAGTAAAGTCTTTACTCAGATATTTGTTCGAGTTGCTTATTATGTTTTTTGTCATAAACTTGAGAAGGTCCACTGCATTGTTTCAATGATAAGTCGACTTTCTTTCTTTACAAATTGAGTGTAAGTTCCACTATATCGGGGAAGAAGAAGAAAAGAGGAAAAGAAATAAGGCAATTTCAATTAAGGCATGGTTTTACTGTTATTTACTATTAGATGAATCTCCCACTCAGAGAATGCTCACAAACAAACTTTATTTCTACGATAATAGCGAAGTCACTTTTTTCGCTTGGAATGTTGTAGTGCTGTTTAAAGTCCTACAGAAATATAGTTGAATCAATCACGCATGCATTGAAATAGTTCATCCACTTGAATGTTCAAAGTTTGTTTAAAGTAAGGTAGGAACTGAAAATATTCAAATTTGTGAAACGAACTCTTGTTTCGCAATCACAAAAAGTCCTAATAAGGGTAATGAAATTGGCTAATTAAAATCACTTAAACTCGTGCTATTCACAAGTTTCGTCTTGTTGGTGGTGATGAGTGTGTTAGCCATGGCAAACACACCAACATCCAAGATGACTGTCTTTCCCTCCAAGAGAATGTTTGGATTGAAGGGACAAGCCAAAAGATCCCTTCACTCCTCATCCTTCCTTGAGATGAATTTTGAAGGTATCGACTTTCCACAACTTCCGCTACCATCAGTCCTTTCATTTCCGGTGAGGAATTGTTTCAAGCTTTGAGAAGAGATCCATTCCACTTGAGAAATACCTATACTTTGGGTGCTTCTGAAATTGAATTGAGAACCAACAAGAGAAGTATCAATAAATTGAAGAGAAATGTCGACTATGCTCCAATTAGACATAATGTTGGTCGAGTAGAAGGTAACACCATGAAGATTTATTCAGTTGAAGGTACAGCTCTCTCTGGTATTGTTAATCTTGATAGAGAACTCAATGTATGGGACGTCAAGTGTGATCCAACTGATGACTCCATCACCATTGACTTTTCAGATCACGCGCGTACTGCCTCTCGTTTCATTCCTGGTACAAGATTCATCATTAGTGAAAAGTGGAATTGTTTCAGAGGTCAAGAAGATCGTGCTGAGAATCCTGCCACAACCAATGTTGTCCTCACGCGTGAAATCATAGCTCATGAAGGAAATATGATGAGAGTTCGTTTCCAAACTCGTTCCATGTCTCCTGCTGAATTGTTCATGGAGGCAGAAATTGGAGTTAACTCAAGAGGAGTTACACCAATCTCTAGAAAAGTTCTCTGGGGATTGAGTGATGCTTGGAATTCAGTCAAGAAGGCAGGTGCTGCTGTTGGTGGTGCTGTCAACAATGCCTATCAAACTGTCAAGGCTGCTCTTCCAGATCCAACTTATGAAGGATCCGCAAGTTACACCACTCCAATGTTAAATATTAATTGTGATAGTTCTGGAACACCAATTAATAATAACATTCCAATTTATAAGGCTGAATCTCTTGAAGTTGCCTGTGAAGATTGTATCTCTAGAATCTTTATGGAATTCTCATTGAAGGTCAATATCAAATTGATCACTTTAAAGACCTTGCGTGCAACAGTTGGTGGTAGTTGGAAGACATCTGGTTATGTCAGACTGGCAGTCACAGCAAAATACGAAAAGGATATTGAAAAACTCTTACTCAAAGCTCCAGCTGTTACCATTCCAATCATGATTAGTGCTGTTCCAGTATTAACTGTCTCCGTACTTCCAAGTCTTAAATTCAAAGGTAAAATCGAAGCCACTGGTACAATTTCCTATCGTAGAAACTTTGAATTACTCATCCAAAAGACATTGGGTTATGAGTACAATGATGGAACTTATAGTACTGTAAAGGAAGGAGATGGAATTACTTTCTCATCTGATCCACCAAAGATTGAAGTAAATGCTGTGACCAATGTTTACTTTGGATTGATTCCAGGTGTTGAAGTCAATGTTAAGATTTTGGGTGTTAAGGAATTGGCCTCTGTTTATGTTGGTATTGCTCCTCGTTTCAGAATTGAATTGATTGGCGAAGGATTGATTGAAGGTGATTCAGTTTCAGCTTATTGTAAATTGAGCGCCTATTACAATTTAATTTTCTATTATGAATCTGAGAAATTTGGTGGTAGTAAGGAATTAGAATTAGTTGGTAAAACTGAAATTGCCTCAATGAGTGGTAAATTCAAGACCATGAGTCCACCAAAACCAAAGTATGCTGAATCTACTACAGATAGTAATGGTAACTTAGTTCCAGGAGCCAATAACTATGTTGGTAAAGCAGATCCAGCCTCAGATCCTGTTCCAGTTCCAGTCGTTGTTCAACCAGAGTTCAAGTCAACTCCAGCATTCTATGAATTTAATATTAAGAATGCCAATAATAACTTTTACTATGTCAAGTATGGTTATGTAGCTGCCAAAGGAGATGCTATTACCTTTCACTGTTTCTAAATCTGTCCAAGGAGTCACTTTGGCCACAATTAGTATTCCAAATGGAGGAACTACAAAGAAATATTTTAAATTTGAAGTTTATAAGAATATGTTGAATACCAATACTGCTCAAAATGACGTTCTTATTACTCAAGGTGATTATGATGTCACTCAAACTGTCAATGATGGAACAGTCATGGAGGATGGCACTTTTATTAAGGTTGTTTACAAAACAGCTCAAACTCCAATTTTCATCTTTACTTCAACTCCTGATCCAACTAAGGAAAATATCATTGAAGGTGAAGTCGATTTTATTCTCAGATATGATGCCCCACGTGAAAGTGATGTTGTTTTCATGTCAATTCTCACAGATCAAAAAATAGTGACAACTGATTTTGAATTAAGCACAACAACTTATGGTGGTTGGTTCTCATATACTTACTAAAAGGTTGGAAACCCAATTATCTTTATGAAGATTTTGGATACTGCTGCTAATTATCCACGTTATGCCTTCTCAATGCAAGCTTGGGGTAAATTTAGTTTGACCTTGTCAGAAGCATGGACATCTGGAAACATGTACAAGATGTCAAATGGTGCCAAGTTCAATTATATTGATAAGGAAACTGAATATACTTTCCACTTGACTTTGGAAAATATGAATATTGGAAATACTGATAAGATTTTATTGGCAACTGTCATTCCACTTGATGAAAGTTTCACAATTAAGCAAATTGGTATGGCTCCTTACAATATCATGGATTTCAATTCCAAGATTGTAAATCCATTCCGTTCTGGAAGATTAATCATTAATTTGAATAGATATACTTATCCATATTTGTCAATGACTTCTTTGGAAGGTGCTGGTAAACTCAAATTTGCAAATGATTTCTATACCAATATTCTCAATGATGGTAGTTCATTCATGGTTAATTATGGAGTTGGTGAAACAATTTTTCCAATTGCTGATGAATATTTGAATAAGGGTGATGTGTCAATGATGTCAACCAATCAAATTAATCTTCAATTTGTTTACAATGATATTCTTAATAGTGGTGTTCCATCTGAAACTAAGGTTATTGGTCCAAATTCTGATTTTAGCTATTATGGTATGAAGTGTTCAGCTGTCAGGATGACAGATATCAATGCCAAGACTTTATATTTGAGAATTGTGAATAGTGCAACAGGTGTTGTAATGAGTTATGATTCTAATATTGTTGTTGATTCTAAAGAAATGAGTAGAGATACCAAATCAATCAATAATTTGGTTGCTGAAAAGGTAGGTGAGGTTGCACTGTTTAGTATTGACATTTCGAATGTTTGTACTGGAACAGCCGAAAGGTTTATTCAAATTAAGGTCACCAACAAGAAGACAAGTTCAGTTTCCATCTTTTTGGAAGCAAGTATTTCCTAGAACTTTGACCATTGCAAGAAGAGAAATTGACGCAACTTCCATTACAATGGATCCAGCCATCAATGGAAACTTTTATTTGGATTTGGCAGCTGACTTGAACAATGCCAAAACTGCCAACAAAATTGGTCTTGTTCTCATTGCTGAAAGTACCGATGCCACATGTGTCTATGACATGTCTGTCAATTCCAATACTGTAAAGGCAACTCCATCAATTACTGATGTCAACTCAATTGCCACTTCAAGTTATTCCTATACTTCAACAGTTAAGAGATTGCCAATTGCCTTCTCCAAGACAACTGGTACCTTAGTTCAATTCAATTTACTTTCAAAATGTGCTTTGAAATTGACTTTGGAAGATTTGAAACCAACAACTGTCGACATGGTTTGGATTAATCAAGCAACAGCTGGAAATACCGAATTTATGGTTTACAATAGTAATCCTGACCATCCATTTGATGTGAAGGGAATTGCTGATATTAATGCAAATCCAAGTAAGATCTTTGATATGATTAAGAGTGGGTCAACTGATTTGACGACATTGTACACTGTTAGTGCATGTACTGTTTCAACCATTGATCAATTGCTCCAAATTAATTTGGTGAAGAAAGATAGTGCAGCAGTGGTTAAGACTTCATTTACTTTCACACCAACTGCTTCATTGTTCTCAACTTCATCTGTTGCTGCTACAACAGATTTGGTTGTTGTGGACGAATCAAAACAAGTGATTGTTGCTACTAGCTCAGGTTCTCCTACAAACAATAACAATAATAATAACAATAACAATAATAACAATGGTACTGTTCCAATACATAGTACTGATGTTAATGGTTCTGGTAAGATTGTTGCATCAGTATTCGTCATGGTTGTGATGATTTGTAATTTCTTACTCCTTTAGAATTAGATTACGTAACAATAAACATAAACATTTCCTATAATATATATTTCATTGCCTTAAAATAACCAATGACAATGAATGAGTTGTTACACGAAGAGGAATAATAATTTATTTGTTATTTATTTGTTATTTAATAATTTAGTATACACATATGGAATCTAGCTTAGAAGTTATAGTGAGGTTGATGACCACCTCCTTGGGTTTGTGATTGATTGTTCATTGGAACTTGAAAATGACCCATGCCATTATTTGAGTTGGCTAGTTGGTTTATCCTACCTTGTTGAGCTTGAGATTGTTGGTTATAGTATTGGTTATGAATTTGAGGAACTTGTTGAGCACCTTGTCCCATATGTTGGAATTGAGGCACAGCTCCTCCCATGTGTCATACATATCTACGACCTGCTCTCTTCTTAGCGTTGCGTCCGTGTATTAAAAAATTCCATTGTTTTTTGGAATTACATAAAATATTGGAACAGGTAAAAAATCTTTAAATAGATCCCACATGCAATTTACAATTAATTCAAAATAAAATACCTCAACAAGAAACACACAACAAAATGCCTGCCAGACTCATCACTTTGCAAAACTCACACATAAAGTCAACCACAACTGATTTACACGAATATCTGTCAACAGTGAAAACAGAATGGATCAGATCAAAGTTATCCAAAACAAAAAGCGAAAGATTATTTTGCAGACTGAATGCCAAGAGAATTGATCACTGAATATGTATAGCCTTTCCAATTTTGTAAATATTGTTGTAAAATAATTCGATTATAAATGTTTATCACAAATAAATTTAAATGCTTCCCTAACAGATGGAAATACGTGAGTTGCAGGATTTTGTGAATCATTTTCTTCACTTGATTGCCAAACTCCAGTTCTCAATAACATGGAAACAAATCCAGCACCATTTGCACCTTTGATATCACTCAATGGATTGTCACCAATTGCATAAATAGTCATATCATCGACATTATCTCTATCTTCATGACCAGCATGTGAGGATCTCAATTGGTCAATTAAAACTTTCTTTGCATAATCATAGGTGACTTTGTGTGGTTTTCCAAATAATTCATATTGTAAATGTTGTCTCTTTCCATTTGAAATGAAAAATAAAGTATCCAAAGCTTCTAAGAAAGCACCCATTGTAAATCTTGGATGTTTTGAAACACCTTGATAAACCAAATCAGGATTACAAACATTCACTTTAACATGTTGAGTTTCTTTTGAAAAATCCAAATTATGTCCAACCTTTCCATTACTTAAAACCAAATCACAACAAACTTGTAAAGTTTCACACCAATCAACTGGAGTATCCAAAAATACAATACTATCAATAGGTTCATCATTTTCAGATAATTTCAACTGTTCTTCATGACTAAATTTGTAATAATTTTCATGATCTTTCATAGAGTAAGGTAACAGAAATGGATACTTTTCAGCAAATTGTCTCAATGAAATTCTATTATCATATCCATAATTTTCCATAATTTTATCACAACTTGAATCATTTCTTCCAATATATAAAACTCTCTTTTCATAGGCTTGAGTGAGTGATGAGAATTTTGATTTTCTATTTAATGGAGTATGACACATTAAAACTTTAGAATTATCAATTTCAAGTCCGAATAATTTAGAAAGCCTTTCAGCACGTGATTCTTCAGTTTCACCTCCTCCATTAGTAACAAAAACAAAGGGAATATGATGCTCATGAAGTGATTTTAACATTTCAGGTACTCCTTCTATCACTGTACCATCATGAATTAAAACTCCATCAATATCAAAAACAATTGCAAAATCCTTGTGGGGGGAAGCTACTTCAGATGGTGAATTTTCAAGTGTTGCCAACATGTTTGGTCCGATGATTGGATTTTCTGTATTTTTTTTAAATTTATTTAAATTTCGTTTTATGGATAATTTAACTAAGAACAGTGAGGACAATTATAAGATTCTCATCGAACTAATAATAATTGGTAAGAGGATAGTAATTGAGAAAGCATGCCAACATTGTTTCTAGTTTCGTAATCCATACTGTTTCGTCCCCAAAGAGAATAAAGTTGTGTTGATAAGAGAATGAGTTTAGTGGTTGATAATTTATAAAATAGAATTAAATTTTAAAAGCTCTGATTGGTAATGTAACAATTGATTTGGCTTGAACTTTCTTTTCCTTAACAAGAGCTCTAATTAATACTATTGCCAATGATAGTGGAGTTTGTTTTTGATTGTTGACCATCCATGAAATGTAAGAATCTTGTGGGTGAGTTTGATTGTCTGTGAAAAGATATTGTAAATCCTTAAAGTCAATCATGGAGAAATTATAAATCTTTTTGCTCATAACATCAATAATTTGTTGAGTGACTTGAGGAGGAGTATTTTGTGGTGGTTGTGTGTTGACAGGTGGTTGTTCCTTATTTTTCATTCCCAATAATGATTTGGTTTCTCTTCCAAAGCTGAATAATCCTTTCTTTTGTTTCTCTTGTTGATGGACAACATTCACAAGTTGAAGTCTGAGCGGACGTTTGTCATTTCTCTTTGGTGGAATGATGAATTGTTTAAATGATGTAATAATTGCTGTTTTTACAACTTCTGGGTCAACAATTCCCTCCAATAAACTGTTTTCTACAATAATATAACTATCTGATAATCCATATTTTACAATTTGATTCCAACATGAAATCACAAAGTCGTGATAATGATTGAGTTTTTCTAAACAACCGGCATGAGCAAGAATTAACCCACAATCAACAATAGGGCTTCTGAACCACTTGAATTGGGATTGAATTTTGTTCATTACTAAAATTGGATTTTCATATTTTGGTCCATTTTCTTCAGCATAGATATATCTAATGTATGTATGAAGGAATGAATCTCCGATATCATCTCTGGCCAATCTATCAATATCAACACGTTTACAAAGCATATCTATCACCTCAGTATTATTGGAAATAGCAGCAAGATGAAGACATGTTCTCTTGAGCTTATCTCTTTCATTCACTCGTATATTGGACATTTGTAATAGTTTTTTGATAGTTGAATCATACCTCAGTAGAACAGAGTAATGAAGAGGTGTCATACCATACTCATCCTTTACATTTGGTTTAACCCTTGAGGATGAAGAAATGCATTGGCGAAGAGCTTTTGTAAGGTTCTTTTTCTTTCCTTCCAAAATTAAATCTCTGTTAAAGGTTTCTCTCAGTCTTCCATCTGCAAATAAATGGAGTGAATGGCCAATAGAATTACCAATCAAGTAGACTGTAGATGAAATTCTGTGTTGATTGATGGCGTATTCTAATGGAAGTTTTCCATCCTTGTTTCTGATAGATAAAAGGGCTCCTTTAACCTTGTGTGCATATTCCAGAACAGATTTCAATCCATACCAACAACATGCATGTACGATAGTATCTCCATTATCATTGAGTGGTGTGTTAATACTGCTGATTTGTTTCAGTAACTTGTCTATTAATTTCTTCTTCTCCACCATTTTTCTTGGTATATTTGGAAGTTCTGGCTCGTTATTAGAAGCAACACTAACCTCATCACTTGAATCGTTTGGTGTTGATGATCTTTTGCTTCTCTGAAATCCTTCCATATCTTCTCTGAGATTGATTAAACTTGTCCTAGCAATTTCTCTAACTTGTTGTTCAAGAAAATCTACAGATGTCAACTTTGAAAGGGATCCCTTATTTTTGTGAAGATCTAACCTGGAAATGAGTAGTGATATCAAGGTCTCAACAGAATGCTTGTTTGTTATTTTGCTCAAATCTTTAAGGTTTGATTCACAATGTTTTTCAAGTAAAACCAGTGAACATTCAGTTGGTATTGTTCCCAGATACTTGTACAGAATGTTGAGCATGGAAGAAATATTTTCACATAGAATTTTTAACTCTTTTGGATCCAATAGTCCTAATTGTATCATATCAAATGATTCCTGTTGGTTTTCCTCTGACTCATCCTCATCATCTTGATCATCATTAGCACTTATTGGAGTTGGTATGGCATTTGGATTGTACAATTCTGATCTGGTATCACTTTGTAGCTCTGATGGTGTTGGTGCATTTGGATTTGGATATATTACAGTAGTATTGGCAGTACCCTTGTTAAGGATTGATTCAGTTGGTTTGTTGGATGTACCAAAATCATCCTCAAATCCAAAGTTGTGGCTCGATGTTGTGGCAACAAACGAATGACGCATATCATTACTTCCCAATCCCATATTTTGCCATCTTTCAAAAACATTTGAAAAATCTCTCGTTTCTCCAGAACGTACAGGAATATCAAAAGTAATAGCAGGAAATGCATCGTCTCTCATATCATCCTCTGCCATAGTGGAATAAATAGGTGACTCGAAGAATGAAACAGTTTTGGTATGTTCAACTACTTGAGGAATTGGCTTGGCTGTTTGTGTTTCATTTGTGTTGACTATTGGTTCTTCATCCGATAATAGTGGACTTGATCGTCCAAAACTGACACTCTTTGATCTCTTTTTCTCCACTGAAAAATCAAAACTTTGGGCTACACTCGGAACATTTTTGTTATTGAAATTATTTGATGAATTAGGCATGGCAGTTACTGGAACAAACTGTTGATCATTCAAATTATTATTAATCATTGAATTTAGAGAATTACTATAAAACATTTCAGAATTTTGATTATTCCATTGTTGTTGCTGAGTATTTGCAGGTTGTTGATACATTAAGTTATTGAGGGATGATTGTTGTTTAAGAGGTGGAGGAAATTGAGAACCACCACTACTATCTAAAATATTTGATTGTTGATTAAAAGGAGGGGTAGGTTGCGGATTGAAGAAGGACATGCTTGCTCTATTATTTGGAATGTGTTGTTGTGTGTTGTTGTTGTTGTTGGGAAAGAGGAAGAGTAGGAAGTGGTTTGGACGCATTTGGTGATGAAGTTGATACAGCACCACTCAATCCATTTCCGAACATGGTTCTATTTCCTTGATTGCCATAGTTATTGTTATTATTTGGTGTTATTGTTGACGAAAAGGAGTTGGCAAGATATTGTTGCTGATGTTGATTATTTGCTGGTTGCTGCTGGTTAGAGAATGAAACATGTCCACCACCACTGCTCATTTTTTTGTATTGTGGCTTGTTTTCATCACCTTTTATTCATAAGAGAGTTTGATTTGTGCGAACACAAACCTGGTTCGATGATTTTCTCTAATTTCCAATTCGAACTTGCAAACTCCTTTTCGTTCTTCTTTCAAAAATAATCATCTCATTTGTTGTCGTAGAGCCTTAGACAGTCCACCTCCTTCCTCAAGTGCATTGTTCTCTCATTGAAAATGAACAATACGAGATTAGATAGAGAGGAGCAGTTGGAAGTCCTTTCATTAAGGAAAGTGTAATCATTAATTCCCCAATCGATGGTTGTTGTAATAGTGTAATGTACAATGGTGTTACAAAATTATAATAGTTGGAAGTCAACTTGTGAGTCAGATGTCCAATTAATATTAATATTTGGGATCTGGAATGTTTGTACCAGGAATGTAATGTCTCTGATAGGGGTCATATATTTTCCTAATTTTGTCCTTATAGTCCTTTTCTTTTTTGAGAAGTTTCTTTTCCTCTTCATGTCTATTGTGATCTTCCATAATGGAGGCTCCTAAAGTTTTAGAGTCGTCATTTGAGAAATATCTAGTATTATCTAATTGAGTTGCCGTCAATCCAATGAAAATTAAATATCCTAATAATCCAGTCAATGAACAGAATAAACAACAAGCCATTACTGTAATGCAAAACCATTGACAAACTACAATAATGGTGATGGAAACAAAGAGTGAATTATTAATACTTTCACAATCTTCTACAAATAATAACCAAGTTAAATAACATAATATCCCCAATGAACCAATAAATGTTAATATTTTCAATCCGAGAAAAGTAATTGATGTAAATTGATTAATATTATCATCCAATCTTCTCCTCCGACGTTTTGGTTGTTGCAAACAATTTTCAAAGAATGCACTCACTATAATACATAAGCTAAATAAAACAGAGAGGAAATCCAATCCCGACCAAGCAACAAGTAAAGTTAATAATGTTCTTTCCGAGCAGAAGGCAATATTCTCTGATGTTGAATAATTTTCCATGTAAATAACAAAAGTTCCTATAGCAAATCCTAATGTAAAACAACATGTCAGCACTTGACATGCTATATTGATTCTTTTTAGAGTGAGTCATTGATATGTTAAAGACAATCATTTACCTACGCCATGAAGAGAACTTTCATTTTTGTTTCTTTTTTTCAAAGTGAAATTGTTAATTTAATTCTAATAATTATCGGAGAGAGAGGATTTATTCATCATCTTCATCAACAAAACTGCTCAAATCAGCACCACCTCTGAACAAGTTTTGATAAGAACCATATCTTGTACAAGTCAATGACTTCTTTTGTTGTCTAACGTAATCCTTATAACGTTCAATACCTTCTTCAAGAATCTTCAAAGCATCAACCCTTGGTAACATATCCTTCACAACAACAGAAACACTATCCTTATTCAATTTCTTATAATCTTCATAGAAAATCTTAATTTCGTTCAAAATGTGTGGTCTAAGATCGGTCAATTCGTTAATTCCTCTGTATTCTGGGTCATCAGCGTGAACAGCTATTAGTGACATGTTTTAGCCACAATTATTAAATTCCTTCTACATACCAATAATCTTATATTCGAGTTCACCATTGTCAATCAATGGCATAACACCAATAGGGTGGCAACGAAGAATACTCATTGGATGGCAAGGGGCTTGCATCAAAACCAAAACGTCAATTGGATCATTATCTTCACCCAAGGTTTGTGGAATGAAACCATAATTTGCTGGATAAAGCAAACTATCCAAATTCATAAATTGTGAATATTTCTATTTCTACTTACGAGCTGCTAAGAATGTGGCTAACCTTCAAGAGACCGTACTTGGTATCATATTGATACTTGATTTTACATCCTTTTGGAATTTCTAACAATAACGGAATTATAAACAAATTTATCTTCTACCACTAATTATTCAAAATATAATAATACCTACCAATAAGGGCGTTAAAGAGCTCTGATGAACCGACATCAAGATCATGCCAACTATTTTCATCAAATTAATATTTAATCATCACCAATATTATTATTAAATATATTTTTTCAATTATTTGCAAAACCTACGCGTGAATGATCATGTGAGGGAAAGCAACACTAGGAGTAACTTCAGTGTTATCCTTGGTGTCTTCAGAGAATTTAACAGTCTTTTGTTCGCTCATTTCTTGTGGTTGTTCAGCTTTTCTTTTCATGCACGTGCAGCAAGGGGTGTGAATGGAAAATATTTCGCTATTTTTTTAATTCGCAAAAATTTCTTTTGCCAAAAGCCTTCTGTTGATGGTCAAGCAAGAAGAAAAGAAGAACCAATAAAAACAATAACGCGAAAAAAAAAGCACACCAAAACAGAGTTTACAGATTATTCCTTTCACTCATTGAGTTTGAGAAAAGAGCACATAAAGTGTAGATGGAGTTCTTTACAAAATCGATTCAAATAGAGGTCAGACCAAATTATTTACTTTTTACAACAACACATTTATTAAGAGCCTATTTATAATCTGCAGGTTCAAAAAACACACAAAAAAAAATGCTAATTTGTGGAGAATGTGGTCAACCTCTTAGAAAATTTAGATATGATCTCGACTCGACACACTCATTCCTGATGTGTCCGAATGAAAATTGTGTTTTTCCTTTTCATACAACAAATTTTACAGAATATTTGATGGAGGAAAATAAAGAAGAATTGGAGAGTGGTCATCATCCAAAAGAATTGGCTTCTAATCAATCAAGTAGTAATACTATTACACCAATAATTGATCTTTCATCATCACCTGTAAAATATTCAGTCACGGAAACAATTCATAATGAGGATGAGATTTTCAATTCTATTTTTGAAGATTATCTTAAATAATATTAGAATTTTAATAATTAATTATTAATGGAGATTCTGTTTGGTTTTCTTTTTGGATATTGACACTTTGGTGATAATCTTTTGGCTTCCTTTTTTTTAGAATCAGTATTCCACCTTTCCGCTAATTCCTTTAATTCTTTAAACTCCACTTTCACTAATTGCTTTACAGATCATTATATTGAAGAGAAACTTCATATTGTGAACTATTAAAAAACAATTACAAATTATTATTACCAACAGTTATTATAATTGCATAACAGCGCACATTAACTATCCACATCACAAGGCACACCAAATCAAAGCTTTCATCATGAACTCCAAGTTCACTTTACAATTTTTACAATATTTCCATTCAAAAAAAATAACACTGTTGCCACCATCATTGTAAAGAAAGGGAAGAATGGGTAATAAACACAGTGCTTCAAGTTCTTCCAGAAATGATAACAATGACCATCTCCAACAACAACGAATTAAATCTAAATATTCAGTGATTGAACCGGATGATTCTATTAAAGTCAGGCAAATGTTTTCCTACGATAGACAGTCATTTGAATTGAAGCCTTTAGAGATTTCCGGTCCTTTCTATGAAGATTCATTGAATAGATTGATGGTCATTCCGAATTTCTTTTCCGATGATGAATGCAGAGATTTGATTAAAAAGTGTTCCAATTTTCAATCTCTTGAAGATGAATATCCAAAGGAACACAGAAATGCCATGAGAGAACTGGTTACAGATAACAAGTTGGCCGATTTGATATTTAATAGACTAAAGAACAAGATTGATCTAGATCAGATTGGAAAATCAATTGCCCCGTATGGGTTGGACAGCAGAGGAAGATGGGTAGCTTGTGGAGTTAATGAATGTATGAGATTTAGCAAGTATGAAAAGGGAGAATATTTCAAAATTCATACCGACGGTCAGTTTAGAAGAAGTGAAAATGAGAGAAGTATTTACACATTACTGATCTATTTGAATCAGGATTTCAATGGTGGAGAAACCAAATTCTTCTCTGATCCAAACGACGATACTTTCAACCTTCATCATACTTTGAAACCTTCAGTTGGTAAATTGGCTCTATTTAATCAAGATTTTTATCATGAAGGATGTTCTGTAATTAGTGGAATCAAGTATATTTTAAGAACTGAAATTATGTATCTCAGAGTGGATAATAATTCAATTCCAAGAGATAACAATTTTGAACAATCAGAAACTTACCAACAAATTGGGCAAGCTTTTAAGGAAAGTGAAACTCTTGAAAAGAGTGGGGATGTTTATGGATCTTCAGAAAAGTATTTTGCTGGGCAGAGGCTGCTTGTGAAGAGTGGTAAAACCTTTGAATATTTGTTAAATAGGCAATACTGTATATTGGAAGGTCCAGTTGAAAACGACAAGAATGATAATCTGACAGTTCTACCAGAGGAGATTATTTTAAACATATTCACTTTTCTTTCAGAGAGTGAAATATGTTCTGTTGGTTTGCAATTGAGTAGATATTTGAATCATCTTGCAAGATCGCCCATTTTATGGAAAGCAGTGTACAAGAAATATTGGAATGGAAATACCTATCTTAAATTATGTGAAAAAGAACCACTCACAGATTGGTATCATGCTGCTAGAGTTAGAAATTTCACTGAACGCAATTTTAAACCTATCTGTATTGATATAACCAGTGAGGTTGCAACTTTTGGATTTTTCAGTGATGAAACTCCAAAAACGACTGAGCCCTATGTGGGTAGATATACAGGAGGCCAGTAAGTATTATACGAGTTGAAATTTCTCAATATCTCAATACCTTAATAGCTTTAACTTTTACAGCTATTCAGATGCCATGCTTGGTAGAAGGGGTTCTGACCAGAGAAATGTATTTGATTATTTAACTGCAGAAGATTATCGTGTAACAGCCATGAACATTGGAACATTTTTCTCCAAAGTTTGTGAAGAAATTAATTTCACACCAAGCCATCCATTATTAATCTCAATCCCTCCAAAATATCTGAAAATGAAAAAATTGAGCAATTTTATTGATTTGGTATTGAAAACGCAAGTTCCTGCAGTTTGTTTACTTTCAAGACATACTATGATAGCATACTATCACAGTATTAGTCATTGTATAGTAATAGAGAAGGATGTAAACACAATTACCATCAGTGTGGTTTTGAATTTCTTCTCATTTGCTGGAGACATTTATGAAGTGGATTCAAACAGGACAATAGAAAAGGAGTTCAAAAAAGGATTAAAAGAAGTATTGAGGGCCAAGAGGATGGATGTTATTGAACAGGTAAAAAATGTAATATTGGTAGGATCAGAAAATGGATGGGCTGAAGAAGTTTCTAAAATTTTACCGAATGTAACTATTGTTCATTCTACTGATTCGAACGAGGGATTTAGGGGAGCTCAGATGTTTGCCACTCAAGAGGATTTTAGAGATTTGTGCTCTTTTTGGAATGGTCAAATTAGAGATTATCATGATTATTATTAATTTACTTAAATCTTTTTCGCATACAATACATTTTCTTTATCATTTTTCAATATTTAATTGCATTTTCATTTTGTTGAACTGCTGTCACAACAGTATTAATTTATTTTGTTTGGTTTTTGGATTCCTTTTCGAATGCATTCTTATTTGATTTTTCCATTTTGAGTAGGATCATTTGTTGATTGTTCAATTCATCAAGTAATTTTTCGTTTTGTGATTTTAATGCTTCGATAATTCTTTCATACTTGTCCTTTTGTTCATTGAATTGTTTCTTTTCAAATAGAACTTTCAGATATTTATCTTCCATTGCCTTATTCAAAGAACACAGGTTCTCACTTTCAGAGTTGAGAACTTCAATATAGTTATAGGCATCATCAATTTTGTTAACTTTCTTTGACAGGGCTTCATTCATCTTATCTATTTTCTCTTTCATCAATAGGTTTTCATTAGAAAGACTCTCTATTTCATCATTCAGACAAGTTTCACTGCTAAGCTTTTCTAAAGCGAGCTTTTTCAAACTAACTGCTAGTTCCTTCAACTTTACCTCCTTTTCTTCCATTAATTTCTTTAGCTCAATAATTTCATTTTCTAAATTACTTTTTTCCTTCTTAAGAAATTGTAGTTCAATATCTAACTCATCTATTCTCTTTGACCTAACTTCTAATATTTCTGTTATTTCATCAATCTTGTATTGATAATCAACAAATATCTGTGATTTACTACTCAGAGTTCCTCTCAACCCTTCTACCTCCACTTCCAAACAATTTACAGTTTCTCGTTGCTTTTCCATCATTTCTTTAACAATAGAAGTAATTGAATTGTCACCTTCAATCTGTGCAGATGAGAAACATGACTTGATTTGGTTTACAATATCTACTAGCTCCTCAATATTCTTTTCTTTCAAAACAAGTTCACAATTCTTCTGCTCCATACTCTCGTTTAATGTTTCAACAATAACAGAAAGCTCTTCCACCCTCTTTGATTTTTCCTCAATGATTGATTTTGCTTCCTCAAAAACTTTCTTTCGTTCTAAAACTGTTGCACACAGTTTCTCATATTTTTGGGAAATATCTCTAACCTTTTCTTCCATGATTGATCTTTCATTGCTTAAAACTTTACATCTCTCTTCATATTTTAGTTTAAATGCAGAAAGTTCTGACCTTGTTTTTGCCAGATCAATAAGTGTTTGGGCATTGTCTTTTTCCAATTGTTCACACTTGTTTCCAATTGCTTCCACTTTGGATTCTTCTTTTAACAATTCGATGGTTTTTGCCATAAAATCATTTTGATCCGTAATTGATTCTATCTTTTTTAAATGATTTTCGGATATTTCAGTTATTTCTGCAATTTTTTGTTGATATCTGCTCTGTTGTTCTTTTGCTTGTTGAATTTCCAGCTGGAGAGAATTGTGCAAATCTGATTTTTAAGCAAGCTCCAATTTCGTTTTCTCGAGGTCTCTTTTAACAGTTTCTAGATCTTTTAGAAGAATTTCATGATTATCGGAAGCTTTCTCATATTTTGACTCGATCTTCTTTGTTGCGATATGCAATTGAGACCTCAGGGAGTTATTTTCATCTTGCAAGGATGTAACTCTTGACTCGATTTCTAGTATCTTGGCAATTTTTTCGTCTGAGATCTCTTCAATGTTAGCTATTTGTTCCTGGAGTTTCTCAATTTCTCTTGTTTTAATTTCTGATTCATTTCTCAGACTTTCAACAAATGAACGTATTGATTCAGGATTCTTCTCTTCTAAAATCCCAAAATAAGAGTAGGTTTGATTCAGATGTTTCTCCAATAACTTCACGTCATTTCTTGAAATTTCCAATTCTGTTCCCACTTTTTGTTCCTGATCCTCTTTCATCTTCAAAGAGTGAAGAAGTTTGCTTATTTGTTCAGACTGGCTTAGCACAGAGTCTTCCAATGAATGAGTAATTGACTTCTGATTGCCCAATGATTCTTCAAGTAGACCTACTTTTAATCCTAAATCCTCATTGTCTGAAACAATAAACTCAATTCTATCCTTTAGTTCCTTGTTCAACGCTTCAAGCTGTTTTTTCTCTGCGAGAACCTTAACATTCTTCTCCTTACAAGCAGTTTCAGATTCGGATTTCTCTTTAAACAATTGCTTCAAATAATAGGGCATATTAAATACATCTAATGGTTCTCTACCTTTTTCGGATTGAATTGCATCTTTGATTTCATTCAGTAATTCCATTGTTTTAGCGATTGTATTATCTTTTGCTTTTGAGCCATTTAGCATCCTATTGAAGTTATTGGTCAATTCAGATATTCTATTCTCTTGATCATTGATGGCTAATTTAAGCTTTTCACTTTTTTCTATTCTAGCTTTAATCAAAGATTCTGCTTGCAAAATGTTCTGATTATGATTGTCCAGTTTTAAGAATATATTTTTCACAAGTTGGAACATTTTCTGTGATTGTGGCTGGGAGTTTGAGACAGGATTGGTATTGTTAGATTTTCTGCTTATTACGACAAGAGTGCTAATGATAAGAGATATGAGTATCGATAAATCAAACAATAACCGAAAGGAAACTGTATCCTTTTCGACCCTTTCTTGAAACTCTAAAAAGGAAAGAAAATTGAACATTCCTTTTGGCATCTCCTGTACAAATATTCTTAATGCTTCTAAAGCATTTTCAGTGTAATTTCCGCATTGATTTTGGAGGTTTTCCTTAAAGAACCCCCTTACAAGCTCTTTTGTGAGTTCAACGCTCACATTTGATTGTTTAAAGAAGAATATAATTGCCTCTCTTCCAATTAGTGATTCAACAATGGTTTGCGAGCATTTTGAAGGAAATGTTCCAAGTAAGGTGGCGTATTCATCTTTTCCACTTCTTCTTGCCCGTTCTGAATACATTTTGAAAACCAATGAAGGATTGTCACCAAATAGTAAGCACTGATCTGAATATGAGCACTCTTTGAAAGTACTCTTTCTGAATTGTGTTTCCATTCTATCGTGGCATGATTTCATTTCTGCAAAAGTTCCTGAGAAACATCCAAGTATCATAGTCCTTCTATCAAAGGAAAGAATCGTCTGATTGAATATGAAATTCTTGATGAACTGATTGTAGCATCTATCCGATAGGTGGCCATACTTGCTTTGATAAAGGATTGAAGTTGAATTGTGGTTTTTTAGTGCAGGAACAAACTCTTCTGATAACGAACAACTCACACCCGATATAGTTGATATGAAGAGAAGAGTAATACTACACAAACACAATGTTACAATGTTGATATGAATTATTGAGGTTTTAAATCCCGATAACATTTGATGATGATAAGTAATCTATACTCGGTAAGCTAAGGTTTTTTTTAATGTTGTTTTATTTGAATAATTTTAGGCGCCAACTTTTATTGTACAAGTTGATTCGGAAAATGATTACCAATGAAAGTGAATACTCAATTTATTACATATTACATTGCTTTCAATGCACTTAGACATAATCTTCTCACCTTTTCAGAGCTTTTCTCACATTTCTTTAATTCCCAAAGGCGATCTACTGTGCCTGCCTGTATCAAAGTATCCTTAATGCTCTTGTCATTAGCAAATATTAGATTCAATAAATTCTTCAAACTTTCAACAACAATACTTTCTACTGATGAATGAGTTATTTTGACCATAAATTCAATTGCTCCAGACTTGAGGAAAGATGGATGAAACTGTTCAAATTGAGAAAAATGGAATAAAATCCTTAAACCATCCAATTTACATTCATCCATCGAATTGGTTTCCATAGCCCGAACAATATTTGAAATCTTGAACGTGTCATGAATCTGAGTCAAAATTGATTCATTTCTAGCCAGCTTTGATATACACCGAATGGATCTACTTTGAAGTTTGTGATCATTCTCTAATAAATATTTTAACAAACAGTCTCTTATTGCACTCTTTGAAATAAGCTTTCGTTGGAGCATAGTATCAGCTTCACAAAGGTTAGAGAGTGTACAAAGACAGTTCCATATTACAGTCCTCTCACCATTCATGCATAAAATCATTGATGCCAATGAATCCAGAAATATTTCTTTGAAAAAAGTAAAATGACTTTCTGGAAGTGTGCTTATATTTGCCAATGTTCTGCTAATTACTTTAGGTAAAAGCTCATATTCATCAAAACTCATAGCAAAAGGAGTAAATATAATATTCATTTCTGTTTTGGCAGCCTCTAATTTTGACTTGTACTCTGATATGGAGGAAGACAGTTTAAGTAATCGTATTATTGGATTGAGACCGTTATCATAAATATGCCGCTGTCCTTCCTTGTATTTACTGAGGTTGCTCATTAGAAGCATGCTAAGGAATGTTGAGGAAGTCATTGAAAAAACAAAGGCTCCCTGATCTGGAGGGACCTGCTGTTGATTGAGATCCCTTTGAAGGAGATTAAAAGCATGCTCTACTACTCTAGCTTCATAAATAATTTGGTGGGTTCTTGTATAGTCGCTAAGTTGTGAAAGAATGTGTAGTGTTCTTGTCTCGAGTAAAAGGTTAGTGGTTGCAGTTACAGGCACTGAAATGAACATTTCAACAACAGTATCGAAAATATATTTCAGAATTAAACTATCCCTGTGAATACTTGAAGAGGGAACAAAATTTGAAATGGCTTCAAGAATCAACCCCTTTAGGGTATTGACATCTTCCTCAACAAATTCCTCTCCATTGGCTCCTAGCTCTTTCATAACAGATAGTAAATTATGGAAAAAACCTGTTTTGTACATTTCTTCTCTCGCTTTTTCATGAAACGAGAGGGCTCTGATCAACTGATATAACGCCTGTTTTAAACTGATAGCTTGCTTCTTTTTCTTTTGGTTTGAGCTTTTTCTCACCTTGATGGTCAAAGAGTTGTAATCTGCAATAATTAGGCTCATTAATCCCATATCCAAAAGAATACTTGTTGTGCTATCGTCATGATATTCCTCATTATCATTGCATCTGGTACCCGATAAAATTATTTTTTCCAAACACAGTAAGACATTTGTTTTCAAAATTGGAGCTCTTTTCATCTTGAAAATACTTGAGGTAATTCCAAAAAATGGAGTATTCATGAGGAGCTTCGTCCTCACCTCTGTGCTACAGAAGGATATACATGTCACAGAATGGAACATATCCCTCATAATATTATATATAGCTTTTTCAGGAACATGGTCTGGAGAGGAAGAGTTTTCGTTTGGTTGGACAGGGCTTGAGTCATCCTGCAATTGTTTGAGGTGATCATTAAGGGCATCCATTTTTTCAATGATACAGTCAGAAAATCCCAATTCTTGCAATCTATTATTAATGACAGAAATCTTGATGAATTTCAAGAGATGGTGAATTCCAGTTACTGATGATTGCCCCAAAATTTGGAACGAATATTCACAAAGCTTTCTTACAATTTTCATTATAAATTGGAATACTTCTGGAAAGTTCAAAGAAATATTGGTTATTGTTGCTTTTAAATAGTCCAAGAAAATATTGTTGGATAGAATAGCCTGACATATACTTCTATATTGTTCCACATTCTTTTTTTCCATAGATTTCATCAAAGCGTAGAGGGCGGAAATATTTTCTAATTCTTCTTCCTTCTTTTGTACTGTTTCTTCCAGCAGTGGTCCTAGATGATTCATTGTTTTTACAAAGTCGGTGTTAGAGCTGTCTGCAAGTAGGGATATTATGGCTGTTCTGGATTCTGATATTTTCACATCAACTGGTTTCTTAACATCCATAACATAACTTGGTTCGAATTGAAATACAGGGGAAGAGGTAAGAGATCGAGACTTGTTCACTCTTGGATCAGGCGTTTCTCTCTTTGGAGCATCATTAAGTTGTCCAGTTCGAGAAACAGGTCTGGAATTGGTAGTAGTGATAGGGGAATCTGCTCTTGAAATTGATCTCTTTGAAGATGAACGAGATGTAATAGCAGGAGCATTGTTTAAATCAGACGAGCTCTTCAGCTTGTCAGAGGTTGGAATCTGTTCCACATCAAATGGTTTCTTTTCGGATTTAGATGAAGGTTTAACTGTTTCGAAAAGGGTAGGTTGCTTCTTTTCAACTTCAGGTTTTGCTTTTGGTTTAAGTTTCTTTTTTGGATCCACCTTAATTTTTGCTTTCTTGGATGTATCAGATGATGGTTTTCCATGTGTTACAAGGGAAAAGGCCTTAGATGTTTTAGATTTGTGTTTCCCCTCATTATTGGATGTTCTTGAACCTTCCTTTTCTCGTTTGTGCTTCAAATAGTTGAGCACTTTATCAACCTCAAACTCTCGCTGTCTAACTTCTTGTCTCATGTTTTCGGCCAACATGGTCTTATATTTTTCTCCATAATATTTGTTAAATGAATCAATAAATGGTACAGGATTACAAAATTTCTTCTTTTCCAAAACCACTAAAGGGCAATTTTGCCTTATTGAATTATAGCTACTAGTTAAAGTATTAAAGCTCAAAGTGTCCAAAGTCCCATAATTTGGACAATTGAACTTTGAAGTGTTAGGCTGTTCCCACTGAGTCATCGGTATAAAGGTTGGTGTGTAAAACCAAAAATCAGGAATTTGTGAGACTTCCTTGCTCTTTGCAAAGACACGATTAAGCGCTTCAGTATTTTGGAACAATGAAACATAATTTTCCTGTACAATTGGTGTTGGAGGTTTTTCAATAGGTTTCTCCACTGGTTTTTCTATTAGTTTTTCTGGTTGTTTTTCCATTTCTGATTCCACTTCGGAAGAGCTTTCATCTGATGAGCTTTTTCGAGAAGAGCTTGTGGCAAAAGATTCCTCCGATTGTCTTGGAAACTTTAATCCGCTCATACTGGCTTGCTTAGCGAATGGACTTTTTGATAAGGATTGAGATGTAGAAGGTCTAATGGCTCTAGCAATTGGAGGTTGAGGTTGCTCCTCTCTCTTAATTACAGCAGTAGTAGGTACTCGTTTTCCAGTTGAAGAAGATCTTCCTGAATTTCTTGGAGAAATCAATGAAGATTTGTCAATACTATTGAAAGTTTGTTGAGCTTACTATTCTTTTTTTCGGAGGAGTGATTGGAATAGTGATTGGATCCACATTTTGTGTTTTTTTAGATGTTGAATTATTTACATTTTCTTTTGCATTACTTGTGATGCTTAATTTTTCAAGAGAGGAAGAAACAGGTATGGATTTCTTTTTCGTTTTTGTCTCACCTCCACTTGACTTTTTCTCCTTTACTTTTTTCTTCCTCATCTTTTTAGGTGAGGAGTTTAACAACATTTTCCTCTCTCAATAATACTTGATTATTAATACAAACAAAAATTTGAATTGATGATGAAAATTTAATGTTGAATGATGTTTTTCCTCTTCGACTTTTTTAAAATACAATCATCAACAATTTCATTTTTTTTCTTTTTTGTTTACAGTTTGTGAGGGCGGGAGACATTCAAACAGAGATATCAAAGAGCACTGATGTTGGTTATTAGGTTATTATTTTATTCAGGGAAATAATAAGTATATTGATGATAATTTACCGAATAAATCAGAGAGTGAATATCTCATGTTTTTCATCCCAGTGTGCTTGAAAAGAAACAAAATTTACTTGTAGCATCGTTGAATTCCTTCTCAAAGAATTCTTTCAATAAAGATAAATAAATTGAATAATTGGGAGAGGAATCATCAAATTTCGGAATTGAAAAAATGGCTACACACGACTGTTGGCGACCACTTCTTGATAACCTCAGGGAAACTATTGAAGTTTCCAAGGCTGATAAGTAAGTTTTTCTTCAATCACTCTAAATATTGATAACTATATTTATAGGCCAAACAGAGAAAAGAAACAAAATTTAATCAATGCTCTTGATAGAGTTTTTGATGAAATTAAATCGGGAGAATATAACCACAGTGGTTCATCACTTTTGCAAAACGCCCAAGAAGTTTTTAATTTATTCAAGGATTTATTGTCTCATTTTGATGATTGGTCCTTCAAACAATCAATTGCTTTTGCTCTTGTACATTTCTACTTTATTTTCGAAAAACAAGAATTGATTAAATTGTTAATTAATGAAAACGAGGATTTGTTGAATTTAATTTTGGAAAACATTACTGATTCAAAGAGAGAAGTCAGAGATGCTACATCACAATCATTAGGAGGTTTATCTAAAGTTATTGGTGCTGACTTTTTAAAGCAAGACTTTATTTTGGATATTTTGAATAATCCAAAGAAGAAACAACCTGAGGAACCATACAAATCCGTTGAAGGTATGATGAATACTTTAGGATATATTTTGAGAAATTGCTCTATCATTACACACGAACAATTTACTTTCATGACTGATATTTTGTTCAATCATGCTACTGATTCTCAATTCGGTTCTTATTCTTCCTATGTTAGAAGATATGCTGTTAGAAGTTTGACTAAATCATTAGAATCACCAATTATTTTAGGATCAACACAATTGTTGAATAGATATACGGAATCTATTTTCACTACTTTCAAAGATCAAGATATTGATGTAAGAAGAGCTAATGGTCAATTATTTATCAAATTCTTAATGACTTTGATTCAAGTTGGAGGTGTTGTTGACTCTATTTCTGTTGAATCAGTCATCAGTGACTTGATTCAAACCTTGAATCAAGATAATATTCAATGGCAACAAAGACACGGTGTTTGTCTTGCTTTTGAAGCCATGTCATTGAACACCCAAATCTTTAACAATGACTCTACTGCCACCAATCACACCATCAATATTGTTGAAATTGTTAAACAATTGTACCCAGTTTTGGAACAACAAATGAAGAAGAAGGAACAAGATAAGGCTGGAAGTAATGGTAACGCTATTGCAGCCAAAAGTATTTGCAATTTCTTCATGTTACAATCTATCAAGTACAATATTGTGGATCAATTACAATATGTCCAAGACATGATCATTCACATGTTAAAGAGTGACGATCCATTGTTGTTGGATGCTGGTAACTATAGCGTTATTCAATTAATTACCAAGTTCTATAATTCTACCACTACTGCCAACAATACTCAATTGAACAACTTGTTGTCCTTGGTCTACAAGAATACCTTCCACGCTTCTTATCCAATCAAGTCTGGTGCTATGCTTTCATTGAGTAGAGCAGTTGAATGTATGAAATTGGCTGATACTCAAGATTTGATTACTGTTTTAACTGCCAATATTGTTAACGTGCTTGTGGAAGAATCTAAGCATACCAACAATTATGAAGTTAAGGAATCAGTTTTCAAGGCAATGGAAGATTTATTCACAAAGACCAAGTCTTTGGAACCAATCACTAATTTGGAACTCATGAATATCATCTTTGACGTATTGATTAAGAACTGTACCGACAAGTCATGTGGCTCAAATTCTGATTATCCAAGAAGTGCTTGTATTAATGCTTTATCAAGCTACTTGGTTTATATCAACAAGTACAGCCAAGAAATTGATAAGTTCATTATCAAGAACCAATTGAAGCTCATCATCAAATTGTTGAACACCATTATTGGTGAAGAAGAAATGATCATTGTCATTTCTAGTATCAAGCTTGCAAGAGTAATTGATTTATGGTACAATAACGAAAATTATAATGTAGATATGACCAGCTTGTATGGAAGTGTTTTGTGCTTGTCTTATGATCAAGATGATGAAATCAAGTACAATGCCTTGCCATTGAGAACTAGTATGATTGGATCTGTTAATACTGAAAAGATTGTTAACATTTGTAAATCTCTCTCTGCTGAAATTTTGAACGACGATGTTGATGAAGATAAGAGAATTGCTTCAAGTATGGTCTTGAAGTTCTTGGCTTCTCACCCAGCTCATTTAACATCTTTAAGTGGTGATGTTTTGAAGAAGTTGTTCACAATTGTTGCTAAGGGTTTATTACTCGAAGATAACAGAGAAAGTAAGGTTATCCAAGCCAACTGCTTGTTGTTATTGAGAGAATTGTCAAAGAATATGCAATTCAAGACTTTCAAACATACCAATCATATTATGTTATTGTTGATTAACTTGCTGGCAAACAAGAAGTCATTTGATTATGAAGTTGATTTTGATGAAGAAGATGAAAGCGAAGAAGATAGTGAAGATGAAAAGGAAGATTTGGAATTGAAATACCCAGGCAAGCTTTCTTCATCCAAGATTAATGCCCAACGTTGCAAGGTTATTGTTGACATTATTTTGAATGTTGAACCAGAGCTGATTGATTACTTTAATGCAATCAAAACCATTTTGGGATTGTACAAACAAACTGAAGCCAATGTTAAGCATGTATCATATTTGGCATCATTGTTTGGCTCTCAACACAATTTCTATGAATTGAACCCAACTGTACCAAAATTGCAAGTAGATGACTTGATGGAATCACTTGAAGATATGGAAGTTCCAGTAGAAAATGATAGTGAAGATGCCAAGTTATTTATTTTGGATAATGTCATGTCCATTGGAGGTGGAGTTAACAATAATGGAGCTGACATTTGCGATAACATCACCAGCCCATACTATAATGAAAACCTTATTATTAATACCATTAATAATGGTGATGTTGAAGAAGATGCCCTTATTGACTCATTGAATAACAGCATTCAAGATGAAGAAGACGAAAACATTACCAAGTACGCATTTGTTTTGTCTCAATTGTTGAGCAAGAATAAGGCATTGAATGGTGAATATGAAGACTTGATTAATACCATTATTGAAAAGGTTACCGAATGTTCAATGGACGAATCTGTATTGGTCTGGTTGTTGAGACTCTTGGAAACTATTGCAGCATTTGATAAGGAATTCAATGATGATAAGGTTTATAAATTCGCCACCAAGATTGACAAGTACAATTCAAAGGTATTTATTGCTGCATGCTCTTGCATTTTACAAGTTGCTGTCAATAATGGTAAATTGAATGAAATTGTCCAAACAGTTAGTGACCTCCTTGTTGATGAAGATATTGATGAAGGAAAGGATTTAATTCAATACGTTTTACATAGAAACAATATCAAATTACCTCTTCCAACACCAAAAGTAGACAATGTCAAGTCCAATGAGACATTTGCTGCCACACAAAGTAAATAAAGTTTACAACAAATCTACTGTAAAATTGTCCTCAAATCAGCATTCTTTCCATTTTCGTAACATCTCCCATATTCATTTCGCTTTATAATTCTCCGGAAGCAGATGATTCACAACAAGCAACAAACTTGTAACTAGCACACGAAAAAAAATAAGCGAATTGTGTTACTCCTTCCACACCACACTTTAAACAATTCAATAATTGATTCTTTTTTGTTTCACTAAAAACTCTGGAAATAATAACCTTTGTAAAATTAGAAAAATGTTAATGAACAAAACTAATAGTAGAAAACTTGTTGGAAATTTGAAAAAGGTCAACAAGTGTTTTGTAACAAGTCAAACTTGTCGTAAATTTACCAGTTTACCACCACAAAGTGACATTGAATATACAACTCAACAACAAGCTAAAATTTATGAAAGAATGAAATCAGGTAAAGATAAATTGACCTATGCTCAGAAAATTCTTCAATCTCACCTCTTCAATGAAAGTGAAACACTGCAAAGTGTAAAGGAAAGTTATTTGAATTTTAAACCAGATCGTGTTGCTTTACAAGATGCTTCAGCACAAACAGCAATTCTCCAATTTATGATTACTGGAATGGATAAAACAGCTGTTCCTACAAGTGTCCATTGTGACCATTTAATTGTTGGTGAGGGATCTCTCGATATTAAAAGTGATAAACCAACACTTGCTAAAAGAGATGTTGAAAAAGCATTCCAAGAAAGTGGTGAAGTTTTTAACTTTTTAGAATCTTCCTCTCAGAGATATGGAATTGGATTTTGGAAACCAGGAAGTGGCATTATTCACCAAATTGTATTGGAAAATTATGCATTCCCAGGTGGTATGATGATTGGTTGTGATTCACACACTCCAAATGGAGGTGGTTTGGGAATGGTTGCAATTGGTGTTGGTGGTGCTGATGCAGTTGATGTTATGAGTGGAATTCCTTGGGAACTGAAAAGACCAAAGATTTTGGGTGTTAAATTAACTGGAAAATTGAATGAATGGGCAAGTGCTAAAGATGTCATTTTGAAATTGGCAGGTAAATTAACTGTCAAGGGAGGTACTGGTTATATTATTGAATATTTTGGAGAAGGTGTTGAATCTTTATCTTGTACTGGTATGGCAACTATTTGTAATATGGGTGCTGAAGTTGGTGCAACTTGCAGTATTTTCCCTTACACTCAAGCCATGTCAAGATATTTACGTGCCACTAATCGTGGTAAAATTGCTGAAAACGCTGATCGTTATGCTCAAGTTTTGAAAGCTGATGAAGGTGCAAAGTATGATGAAATTATTGAAATTAATTTGAATGAATTGCAACCAATGCTTAATGGTCCAGCAACACCTGACAGAAGTCATGCAATTTCTGAATTTTCTAAGAGTATTAAGGAAAATGATTGGGCACCTGAATTGAGTGCTGCATTGATTGGTTCTTGTACAAATTCAAGTTATCAAGATTATACATGTGCTGCATCTATTGCTAAACAAGCAATTGCACATGGATTGAAATGTAAATCTGATTTATTCATTTCACCTGGTTCAGAACAAATCTTTGCAACCATGAAGAGAGATGGTTTGTTAGATATTTTTGAACAAGTTGGAGGAAAGGTTTTGGCCAATGCTTGTGGACCATGTATTGGACAATGGAATAGAACTGATAAGCAAGGTGAAAAGAATTCAATTGTTTCATCATTTAATAGAAACTTTAGTGGAAGAAATGATGGTAATTTACTGACTAGTCACTTTTTAACATCACCAATGCTTGTAATGGCTATGGCATTTGCTGGTAGAATTGATTTTAATCCAATTACTGATTCTTTGGTTGGATCAGATGGAAAGGAATTCAAATTCCAACCTCCACAAAGTGATGAATTGCCAGCTAAGGGTTATGAAAAGGTTGATGGTGGATATTTGGAACCTCTCACTAATATTGAACAAGCAAAAAAGATTGATGTTAACGTTGATCCAAAGAGTAATCGTTTACAAATTTTGGAACCTTGGAATGCATGGGATGGAAAGGACTTTATTGAACTTCCTGTTTTAATTAAGGTTGCAGGTAAATGTACAACTGATCACATCTCACCAGCAGGTAAATGGCTTAATTATAAGGGTCACTTGGAAAATATCAGTAATTGTACTCTAATTGGTGCTGTTAATGCCATGAATGGAAAGATTAATAAGGTTAAGAATGTTTTCAATGGAAAGGAAGATACAGTTCCAGAAGTTGCCAAGAGTTATCAAAGAGAATATAAGAAATCATGGATTGCTATTGGTGATTCAAACTATGGTGAAGGAAGTGCTCGTGAACATGCTGCCTTACAACCACGTTTCTTGGGATGTGTTGCTGTCATTACAAGAAGTTTCGCTCGTATCCATGAAACTAATCTTAAAAAGCAAGGTATTTTGCCATTAACTTTTGTCAATCCAAATGATTATGATTTGATTAATCCAGAAACTGATTTAATTTCAGTTATTGGTGTTGAAAACTTAAAGCCAAATTCTCCACTCACTTTAACTGTAAAAGGAAAGCCAGAAATTCAAATTCCACTTCAACACACAATGAATAATGCTCAAATTGAATGGTTCAGAGCTGGTTCTGCTTTAAATTGGATCAGAGATCAATTAAATAAATAAATTAGTCACTCAATATTGACTTTATTTCAATAATTTATCTGATCTAACTTTTATCTTGGTTGTCTTTTCTTGCACAGCATTCATTTCACTCTTCAAATGATGTAATTTGTTGATATATTGTGGCATGAGTGATAACTAACATCAAAAAATTAATACAATCCCAATTCCTGATAATTACTTACAACTTGTTCAATTTCTTGCATGTGAGGAACTGAAGAAAGATCCTGATTTCTTTCCTTGACAATATCGTGTATTATTTGTTGTGATTGTCTTTGACATTCCAATTATTAAATTGTTTTAAATTCATCACCATTAATTTTAAAAACCAACCTCAACTCTTGTAAATGGGAACAAATAGAATCAAATTCTGGTTTAAATATCGATTGAAATCCAAAGGACAATTCGGAAATTGCCAACTTTAATTCTTTTGATAATTCTTGATTGGCTTGTTGTACATCTTCCGAAGTGCTTGTATTTGTTGTTGTTGTTGTTGTTGTGGTATTATTATTATCAGAAGTGTTTTGATCGGCAATGTTTGATTGCTCCTCCGATGATGGTGTTGTTTCTTGCTGATCACTTGTTTGCATTTTATTTATTAAAAAAAATTAACATTATTTAAAAATTATTTAATCTTTAATAAATTATGAAAGTAATGATTTAGTTGAAAAAATAGGCTTCTTTCTATTGATTGGTAATGAACGTTTCTTATCAACATGAGCATCTTGTAATAATCTGAATAAACCTGTACCAATTGGAATTGGAACACCCATGATAATACATTCAGAAACACCATTGACATCATCAACACGAGTATGAGAAGCAGCTTCAAAGAGATGGTCTGTAGTTTGTTCGAAAGAGGCCATCTTCAATACACTGTCTCTGATCTTAATGATACCGTGTCTTTGAATACCGAAAATATCACCCTTAAATGTCATAATGTCAGCCAAGAGCTTAATGTGTCTGGTATCGATATTCATACCATAACTACCAGTTGTGTACTTGATTTCATCCATGATAAGTTGTCTTGCTGATTCAATTCCTAGAGTTTGTGAAATTTCAATAATATTGTTGGTCTTGGTTGTCTTGGCTAGAACACCTGGGGTGCCCATAACAGCCAACAAGTCAGTACCTTCAACCAAAAGATAAACATTTCCTTTTTCTTCGTTAATGACAGCTCTGTTGGTAGTTGGAATACCAGCAACAATAACTTCAGGTAAGTATCTCTTCAATTTTTGAATATTGAAGTACATGCGATCTCTATCTACAGATGGTGGATAAACTCTTACTTTACCCTTTTGAATCTGTACGAGATTTGGTTCATCAGAAAGTTTGGTCTTATCCTTTGATTTTTCTTTACCCTTTTCAAATTTCATTAAAGGAGAGTACAATATACTATTCTTGACAGTTTCAGGTGTAATATCAAGTTGAAGTGCAGAAATTTGTTTCACATCCAAATCAATCTCAATGTAGCAAATTCCCAAATTGTAAACTTCACGAATGTAGTTGACAACTTGACCAAGAGTGGTCTTTTCAATTCTACCCTTAACAACACGAGCAGCCATTTCTTTTTGTTTCTTAGTTGCTGTAAGTGGAGTATCCAAGTAAGCAGTAATAATAGGAGTACTGATATTCTTGGTAGCATCGATAATTTCCTTAATACGAGGAACACCCAAAGTAACGTTCATACTGGCAACACCAGCAAAGTGGAAAGTTTTCAATGTCATTTGTGTGGTTGGTTCACCAATAGATTGGCCAGCAATACCGCCTACAGGTTCACCAGGTTCAGCAAGAGCTCGGAAATACTTGCTTCTACAAGCACGGAAGAATGAAGTAAGTTGTCTATCTGTAATCTTTTCAATATAGTGAACAACCTTTTCCCATGCATTATTTTCATTTTCATCTCTAATACTATTGGCTGCTGCAACACCCTTCAATAAATTTTCCAACTTGAAAATATAATTGTTTGTGAAGGTACTCAATTCATCAATGAACTTATCAGAAAATATATTAGATTCCTTTTCTTTGAGGAAGGAATCAAGCTTTTGTCTAATTTCATCAGGTGTAAGAGCTTTTTCATCCTTGGTTGGAAGATTTATATTCTTCTCATGCATCATAACAAATGTGAAATTGAGAGGTCTACCACTCTCTTCACTTTCCATTCTATGAGGGTCCATTCCGTCGTCACCATATTTGAATTGAATAACAGTATTGTCAGCTGATCTTACAGAACCATCATATGCAACAAACAAATCTTCTAAAGCCTTCATCAATCTTCTTTGCATATAACCAGTTTCGGCTGTCTTGACAGCTGTATCGACGATACCTTCTCTACCACCCATAGTGTGGAAGAAGAATTCAGTTGGAGTAAGACCAGTAAAGAAACTGTTTGAAACGAATCCCTTAGCAGCTGGATCTCTGGCAAACATTGGGAAGTGAGGAAGTGTTCTGTTCATAAAACCGTTAGCAATACGAGTACCACCGACAGTTTGCTGACCTACACAAGCAATCATTTGTGAAATGTTAATAACGGAACCCTTAGAACCGCAGACAGACATGGTAAGTGGAGCATTAAGCCAATGCAACTCATCCAAACACATACTACCAGCTCTACCTCTGATTTCTGAAAGTTCTCTGTTAAGTTTTGCTTCAAGAGTTTGTTCCATATTGCAACCTGGTTGAGGTTCTAATTTACCATCCTTATAGAGTTTGATATATTCGTCACAAACAGCATAACCTTCAGATAAAATCATCTTCTTCTTTTCTGTAAGTTGTGCAGATGGCATGACATCGTCAATACCAATTGAGAAACCATAATTCATCAACCATCTAGATGCAACTCTAGCTACTCTGGCCATACAAGCTGCAGCATAAGCAGGACCTACAGTTCTAATTAAAACATAAAACAATGAACTCTTACTGCCGTCACCAAGAATTTTCTTATCCAAGTTACCACAAATCAAATAACTGTTTCTAAAGCAAACATAACCATCATTAGGACACATTGTTTCATCTTTAAGGTAGTTTTTAGCCTTTGTTTCAAAGTTGACAAATACATTAGTATTATTGTTTGGTTTAACTAAAAGTGAGAAAAGTTGTTTTCCTGTCCATAACTCAATTGGTTTCAAAATAGTTGGAGGAGGAAGATCAATCTTCTTATCCTCAATACCCATATAAGAACAAAGCATACAAAATTCTGCTCTATCAAAGAAAGTATTTTTTCTTGTCATTTTCCAGGCAGCAGTCAAAAAGTCTTGGTTACAAGAAATGACTGGGTCACCGTTCTTTGGAGTAATAAGATTTTTAAGAATATCCATAAGCATACCAGCTTCAGCCTTTGCTTCTTCTGTTTGTGGAATGTGAACGTTCATTTCATCACCATCAAAGTCAGCGTTATATGGAGCACAGTCGCAAACGTTAAATCTGAATGTTCTGTAAGGTAAAACCTTAACACGGTGACACATAATACTGAGTCTGTGCAATGAAGGTTGTCTGTTGAAAAGAGCATAGTCTCCATTCATTACGTGACGTTCGACAATATCACCAAACTTTAAATTTTTAGCAACTTCCATCTTATCTTTGGCAAAAGCAAGGTTCTTTCTAATACCATCACTCTTAATAACAAAGTTTGCACCAGGGTGAACCTCTGGGCCGTTCAAAATTAATGACTGTAATAATTTCTTATTTGTTCTGTTCACAACTTCAGGATAAGTAAGTACCTTAGCAACCAACTCTGGAATGGCAACTTGATTAATTTCCAAGTTTGGATCAGGTGAAATGACAGTACGACCAGTAAAGTTGGCTCTTTTACCACTCAAATTACCTCTGAATCTACCATGCTTACCCTTAAGTCTTTGGCAGAGAGTCTTACTAACCTTCTTCTTTGTTACAAATGATGGAATATTTCTTGTATCACTGTTAATATAAAGTGCTGTTTCAAGTTGCAAAGTATCCCATTTTTCCATAAAATTTTGAACAATTGCACCTTGTTCAACACTTTCTCTCAAAATAATATTTGTTTCAATAATCTTCTTCATTTGTGCTGTCAGATCGTCTTCATTAGTACCACCGTCAGTATTAACAGTTGGTCTAATAACAAGTGGTGGAACAAGAATGTGTGTAAGAATAAAGTTTTCAGGCCTTACAACCTTAGGATTCATGTTCAAAACTTCCACATCTGTATCAGAAATATTTTTAAATAATCTAAGACATCTAATTGGATTAATGTCATCCTGTGCCTCTCCTAAAAATGGCTCGATTTCAGGGTTTAATTGAACAGCCAATCCAAATTCACTTTGGAATTCTCTTGATTGTTGATCAATGTCATCCTTTCCTTTTCTTGTTGAGGCAACTTTGTACTTTTCGTGTACTATTTTAATTGCATTCAATTTGGTTACTTTTCCATTCAATGATCCACAATGAGGACATTGAGAACATTTTTTACATAATTCACCAACTTTCTTATATAAAGCTTTCTTTTGTTGGTTGTCCATCGGCCTCTTGAATTTGTTTCTGAATGATTGAATTTCAGAGTCTGATAGTAAAACACGAGAACAATCCTTGCAAATTCTTTGTAAAACTTCCACAACATTAGAAATAAAACCAATATGAAAAACAGGTAATTCTAACTTTACATATCCATAGTGTCCAATACAATCAGCAACACCTAATCCACAAGTCTCACAAATATCCTTTTTTGTTCCGGTACCTAACCTAGGATCAAGAGGACCATGAGGAAAACCTCTCTTATCAGGTGTATAATAATGTTGATTATAAATTTGTACAGTAGACATTCTTCTAATATCTTCCGGAGTAAAAACACTAAATTTAATTTGAGAAATACGTTTAGGAAGATGCACGTGCTGCACAACCCTCTCGTGGACCTTCTCTTCTAGTGTAACATTTTGGCTGGGTTGTATGCTCATTTTTTATGAATTGCAAATTTAATTAAAAATAAAACGTTAAAAACAAAGTGATCAGCGGTATGCTGCAATTTGATTGTTGAAGAGGCGCACTTTCATCCTGGTTGAATGCCTTTCAGTTTTTCCATGCTCATCATTGTGGTACAAGCAATAAAATGAAATTGTTCCACCAAAGAGGATAAAAAGGAAGCCAGACAAAAAATAGAATTTAAAAAAAACAATTCAACAAGATACTAACCATTGCATTAATAGGACGATCATGGAGACTGATAATTCGGAAAGCAAGCTGATTAGAAATATCAACAGCAAAGTGTTTATTCATAATAATGGAGTTGAGTGTTCACCAACACAAGTGAGAAGAATGTTGATTCCCTATGGTTTATTATCGTTGGATAAATTTATTTCAGATTTTAATACAAGTTTCAAAGAAAGTGTTTCATTGGATACTTATGTATTTAGATATCAGGATGATGAAAAAGATTGGATTGATTTTAGTAGTGAGTTAGAATGGGTTACAGCTTTACATATGTGTCACACGAATCAGATGGCTCTTCTCAAAATTCAATTGATTAAAAAAACAATAGAATCAAAGAGAAGAGATGCCACCTCAAATAATAGATATTCACCATATACAACTGTTAGAAGAGATATTACACCTAGTAATGCTCATCAAGTTATTCCTGAAATACTTGGATTAATGAATCGATTTTTACCAAATTTGCAACAACAACAGGATTCTCTAGTAATACCAGATAGTGAAAATGGACCACATTATGGAACTGTTTGTGATGGTTGTCAGATTAGAGATTTTGTTGGAAAAAGATACAAGTGTGCTGATTGTGAAAATTTTGACCTTTGTGAGGAATGTTATAATAATTCTGATATTAGAGATCAACATTATGGAGGCCATCACACATTCAATCCTCATATACTACCAAAAGTTCCAGATGCAAATGATGAAAATGTAAATTTACAATTGCTCAGTCAATCATTTGAAAAGAGCCTCTCAACACTCAACTCTAACACTCCTACTACCTCTGCTAGTGATGTAAATACCCTTGCTACTACATACGAGAAGGAACTAGCAATTCTGATTGATATGGGGTTCGTGGACAAGAATGAAAATTTAAAGTATTTAAGGAAATATAATGGCGATCTACAAAAAGTCATAGTTGATCTTCTTAACCAAAAGAAAGCTCAAGAACAGGAAAATTCTTATTTCATATAAATAAATAACTTTAGTAGACACCACAAATATTATCTTGTTTTTTTGACTCTTTTCTCACCACCCATATCATAGGTATGATTAATTTCATCACAACAATCAAATTGTACCACCAAAAGTCATTAAGCTCTTCTTTGCAATCCTTCAAAATATTGGGGTCAGTGCAACGTTTCTATTCTTCCTATCCAAATCTATACCATGGTCCTGCAAAACCATTTTGAAAAAGTCTATGTGTTCAAGGTAATGTTTTGAAACCCACCATTCTCTTATTACATTGTTATTGAATTTGTGTTTTATCATCTTGAACTAGCATTAAAAGTTTACAAATGGAACCTAATAATGGAATAAAATCCAACAGAAAAAAATGTCCAAACACAGTATTGTACTATTGGTTTTAATTTTTGCCTATGAATTCCGTTCCTTTCCCGTCAGGTATGAAGAACAAACTCTCAGTACAAGTTCTTTATTGTGTAATTTACAAAAAGCTGAATATTCAGATCCAATCAAATGGTTACCATCACTGCTCACAAAATTTTATGATCCTAGTGTAGTTGAAAACAAGACATTAGTAGATTTGTTGGTGCGATTAGATATTTGCAGCGTTGTTTCGTTTTTATTGAATGAACCACACGTTTCCCAATCCATGAAGAAGAAGCTGCTGGCCATCCAAGAGAAATTTTCTGTTAGTAATCAGACAAAACCTCATTTAACTTTCCAAGAGTGTTACATGAAAACAGTGTACAAAATTAAAGAGAGAAACATTTCCACCCAAACAATCACCACACGGAACCATTACTAACGTATGAAGATTTTTATATATTTCTTTGTTAAGGTCTTAATCTAAATTTCAAAATTCAATAAACTTTTGAAGAATTAATATTTTATCTTATAAATTATCCAATATTTTCATTATCTTTATCTCTAAAATCACATTTAATGATTTTTCAGATAAGTTTTTAAATAACAAATATTTGATAAATTACTTTTTGGTGTCAATACAATATATTTCAGAGATTACCATATGGTGAGATTTTGAAAATGTGGTATCAATACGATACTGTTTCGTTTCTATAGCTAAGGACATTCTTATTTCGTAATAAATTAATTCAGCTTAATTTAACATAGTTTCCTATATTACTAACGAATCATTTACAGTTAAAATATACATTTAATTTACAGTTAAAAATAATTATTGAGATGGCCAATTGTCATAAATTGAGATTAATGAAGAAGCAACACCGAAAACACCAAGTGCAGCCTTATTTTGGTAGCTAATCTTCTTGGCAAGAATGGCTGCTGTTCCCAAATCACAAACGAGAGCAATAAATGTTCTAAACATCTTTTGTTGATTGACGTCTCTAGTAATATCAAATTCTTTCTTTTCCTTTGTCAAATATTCGGAATATTTCAAAACGTGAGCAACCAAAGCAAAGACTACTCCATAAAACCAGAAATTAGAACTGCTACGAGAGTAATCAGCATTCTTATTGTTGTTGAAAGTAGTTGCAATAAATGATTGACTCTTTTCTGCTAATTCTAAAGGCAATTCCGATAAAATCTTTTCTTTAGATAACCATGTCAAGTGATCCATCAAAAAGTAGTGTGCCATACATAATTTAGATACAAGTTCGAAAATACCAATCACTGTTTGTTTCTTTCCATTGATCAAACTTTCAATAAATTGAAGGAGTGCAACATATCCTTGGAATGGTTTCCAGAAACGCATCACTCTACGAGCAGTTGCTAATCCGGCACTTGTTCTTTGAACACGGACAATCAAATCTTTATAATCATTGGCTGGAGAAGCTGATTTTTCTAAAATTTCCTCAATAATTTTACATCCATATTGAATAATTTTTGTTGCCTTGTCTCTACCAAGACCAGAGTTGGTCAATGTTTGGAATTGGTTGATAAAATTGATGGCAGATTTATAAGGAGAGCTTGCAGTCGTAGACATTTTTTTTTATTTTCCTTGATTTAAAATTATTTGGAGGAAAAGCGCAACCAACATTGGCGCGAATTAGCAATGGAAATTTGTACGGAGATTTGTTGTGTCGTCCTACCTGAAGGTTTTTTATGTGATAGATAGTTTACAAATTGAGGTCTAAGTCCTCAACAATTTCATGTTACAGTTTGAGTTGGTTGAAAAATCGTCTCATTGTAAACGTGTTGAAAAAACCAGTCAACCCAATCTTTTAAAATCTCATTTTCTTCAGTTTTCCCTTTCAGAGGGTGTTTAAACATGTTGGAGGGTATTTAAACAAGGTGATGGCAAATAGAATTAGTTCATAGATCATCCATGCACACTACATAATTGTCACCAACAAGAATCAAAACCAAGCCATTTCTATTCAATTCAAATCCCCTCCAACAATTTATAAACACCTCACAAAAAAACAACATGATTGAAATCCTCTACCCAATTCTTTTCCTCTCTGAAATCTACCTATTTCTCACACATGGTTTGGTTCTTACCAGAGTTTATCAACCGTCCAATGCCAAGTTAAAAGGAATGGGAAAGTGGTTTCTCTATGACGGATTGAGTGGTTTCTCTATTCTTTTTATATTGAGTGATTTGATGGGAAGCTTTTACTCTATCATTGTTGTACTCCATTTAATTGGTCATTTGTTTTATGTCATCACTTGGACAGATGGTTATTATGCAAAGAGAATTCGTGATTGGAGTTCTGTTGAATATCGTAAAGAAAAACACGTAACTATTGATTTCTTCCTCACTATCTTTGACATGACAGTTCACATGATGAATGGTTACTACTTGTATCAAAGAATGATCAGTAAGGAGTATGCCTTATTGTAAATCATGAATATTTTCTTCAATAAAGTTAACACAGCAATTTAATAACAAGTTGACAATTTTGCCTCTTTTTTTTGTTGGAGTTATTGTGTCCCAAAATCACCACAAAACTTGCACGAGTACCACCACCCGAACCGTAGTTGTGTTTAATAATATACATATTGTAATGATTTAATGTCTTACTCAAGCTACATTTTAGGAAGTGAAATTTGCGCCAGGTAAACGATTGCCCTAAAAAATTTATTCTTCCTTTTGTTTCGATTTCAACACACAAGCAAAGGGGACTCTTTCTAACTAGCAGTCAGTCATGCACTGAGTCACCACATCTCACCACCGAATATTTAATAAATGATGTATTTAAACACAGTATCATAAACATCACCTTGTTTCAATTCAATTAGGATGAAAAAGTTCATTCTTCTCTTCCTCCTTCAACGAATTAGAGATTTTTTAAAACAAGCTGAGAAATAAGGGATTAAAAGTTCTCTCCAGCCTCACAAGGTGTTGAATATTCCTTAAGAGGTGTTGAACGTTGAATATGTCGATTTTGTATGGTTATTGGCTAACAAATTCCTCAACTTTGAACTTTATTTTGTAATTTCTTTCCCGCCCAACAGATAGCTTCACGTTGGTTGTATTGGTGTGCTTGTTCATACACTCGTTAAATTGTGGGCTGCCTAACTCTCTCCCAACTCAGATCAAAAAAAAACAAAAACACAAGATGTATAAGACATTGTTATCTGCTGCTTGCGTTTTGTTCTTCGCTTGCATGGTTACTGCCATTACTCTTCCAGCAACTCCTTTGACCACAAGAATTTATCTTGGTATGTAGAAAGATAACACGTGATGAAATTTATTTATTTTTTCAATATCATCATCTTTGTATCATTATTGTACGCAGGTGGTTCTTTCAATACCTTGAACGGTACTAAATACAACAATATTGCTTACTATGATTTGAAGGAATCTGCTTTGAAGGCCATGGAAAATGGTACTGATGGTGAAGTTAAGGTTGTCAATGTTGATGTATACGGAAACGTTTATATTGGTGGTGCTTTCACTCAAGTCGGAACTAAGAAGACTGGTCCAGTTGCTATCTGGAACATTTACACTGCTGCTTGGATTGATACTGGTCTTTCTTCATCAGATTTCGTTGCTGGATCTGTTGTTACTGCTATTGATACCGATTGTACATCCCTTCCTGACTCAATGTCTATCTCTGGTCTTTTCCCTTGTGACATTTTTGTTGGTGGTAATTTCAAGGCCTCTGTCTCCGGTAGTACTGCCACAAACTTCTTGTATTATCACAACAAGAATAAGAAGTGGGAAACACAAACTGCTGTGAATGCTACTTCTGTAACAGTTGTTGCCAAAAATGAATACCAATTAATCACATACAATAAGGTTTATTATGGTGGTAAATTCTACGATGCTAATGGTAAGGAATTTGGTCTTGCCATCTATGACACTACTAATTCCCCTGGTGTTTGGACTCTTGTTGATGGAGCCACTGGTGTTACTGATATCTATTATAATCCAAATATTTTCAGCACTGATAACATTTTCGTTGCTGCTACTTCTTTCGCTAAGACTGAATGTAAGGGTGTCTGTAACTATAATCACAAGTCTGCTGCTTGGTCTGCTGATGCTGGTTCAGTTACCACTGGTGCAGTTAACAAGATTAGATACATTAAGGGATTGTCTGCCTCAAATGTTGGTTCTATCTTTGCTGGTGGTAATGTCAAGTATCAAACAGTGAATCCTCTGTTAAGAGACGTGATGGTACTGGCGATTATGCTGTCATTGGTACTAACTATCCTAAAGAAACTGTTCTCGGTATGGATATTTGTGGTCTTTTCAGTCAATACACAATTACTGGTTGCAAGTCTGGATCAGTAGCTGTTGGTGGCCAAAACTTCTTAAAGTTCTATGATGCTAATGCTAACTCATGGAAGTCTCTCCTTTCTGAAACTGGATTTGTTGTTAACAGCATTTATGTCAAGACCTCTTCTGCTGTTACTTCAACTGTTTCATTTGCTTTAATGGCTGTTGTTGCTATTGTTTGTTTCTTCTTCTAAATAAACTGATTGTAAACTTTTAAATGTTTAAATTTATGAACTTTTCATGTCTTTATTGATAGCTCAAGTTTGGAAATGGGATCATGTATCGTTCCGTCTTTAATCTGATTCCCTCCAATTTTAATTTCATAGCACTTGTCAAAATACAAATTAAGCTCCTTTGGGAATTGAGCAGGAATAATTCTAAAAGGGTTTTGATAAATTGCGATATGAAGAACCATCATTCTAAATCAAAAGACAAAAAAACAACATGAAACCTCAACATCAAAACACTAACTTTTCAACTGCATGCTTTGACCATACTACATTTTCAAAAGCTTGGCATATTAGTCAACTCAATGCTACTCCCATCTCAGCAAGAAGTGTTCCTTCAAACAGTAAACAATACCCCACCTACACTTTGAATACAGGATATGGCAGTAATCAAACATATTTTGAAGGAAACAATAGACTACTCAACCATGATAACTTTCAAACCTTTAATTCTTACTCGACAGCTCATTCTACACAATTTTCCACTCCTCCTCACGAGCAACAAATAATTAACCAACCTTCTTCAATACAACACTACCAACATCTACCAAATATTAACCAATCGAAACTTCCTTCAATTAAAGAATTATTGCGAGAGATTGAAGTTACTGTTCGTAAAGAAGAGAGTATCAATGTTGACAATACAATACCAGATAAAATAACATCACTCTCCATCAACGATCAAACTATTCACAACGAAAACCAAAGAGAGAGAAACGAATCAACTACTAATCAAATTACAACACATCACAGAATTTCAAACTCTATTAGGGTTGAAAATACAAATACTCGTTACAACACCAACCATTTTGACAATAAGGGAATTACCACTTTCGGAAATAAGAAAATATGTAAACAAAAGTCAACCAGATATCTTTCAGAAACAGCAAATTTAATTCTAAAACAGTGGTTGTATGATAATTGGCACAATCCATATCCAGATCAAAGCGACAAACAATATTTATCTAAATTAGCAAACATCACAGTTGCTCAAGTTAATAATTATTTCATTAATGCAAGAAGAAGAGTTTGTAAGAAAATGAAGAATCCACCTTCATCCATCCATGCCTTACCATAAGTCAACTGGAAAGATTCGATTCCCAATTCAAGTTTACAATAAAAAAAATACACACATTACAAATGTCCTTGCCAAACTATAGTGAAGCAGCTGAAAGAAACAAGGAACCAATCTTGCAAGTTCTCCTCAAATACCTCTCCAATGAAAAAGATTCTGGAGAGCAAATCTTGGAAATTGCCTCAGGTTATGGTCAACATGTTTCACACTTTGCCAAAGAGTTCCAAAACCTGATTTTTCATCCTTCCGAAATGACTGATGAGAATTTTGCAATTATCAAGGAAAGAACCTCATCACTATCCAATGTTTTAACACCCACCATTATTGATATTTCCAGAGAGGAATCATTGCCCTTTGAATGCAAATTTAAAGCCATTATTGCCATTAATCTTGTACACATTTCGCCGTTCAAGTGTTGTACCATGTTGATGAAGCATGCGAGTGAGATTTTAAAATCATCATCATCATCTGCTGCTACTGGCAATGGTTATCTATTCTTGTATGGTCCTTTCAATGTTAATGGTGAATTTACAAGTGAAGGCAATAGAAACTTTGATGAGAATTTAAAATTGAGAAATCCATTGTGGGGCATTAGAGATGTAGAACAAGTAGAAAAGGAAGCCAATCAATTCGGATTGAAATTAATTGAGAGAGTGAGTATGCCAGCTAATAATTTCACTCTTGTTTTTAGCCTTTAATTGTTGAAATTATTGTTGTAATAATTATTAATTAATATTATTATTATTATTATTGATAGAATTAGATTGATTGTTATTATTTTGATAATGATTTAATAAATAGATAAAGCCTTGTTGATAGAGTTGATAACAATTTCCGATACATTCCTTGTGGAGTGATGATGATGATGAATTATTACTTGTAGTTTGTTTCTTGTTGCAAACATCAAAACAATCTTCAATCATGTTCAAGGTAAATTGAGTGAGTGTACCTGGTGAGAGTGGTTGTAATTTGTCTTGTTCCATTTTTTTTAATTATTGTAAAATGTGTTTAAATATTAAATGTTAAATTCATCAAACGTTTGACAGTTTGATAAGCTTTCGATATAACACTCTTTGAGGAAGCTATATATGTTGAATGATAAACCAATTCAATTTCGCTGCCTTAATAGATAAATGACAAGAAAACTAAAGTTATGTGATATTTATCTGAAATAAAAATGTTTTAATCAGAATCAGAATCAGAAATACTAATGATAGCTTCTTCTTCTTCAGAAGAGCTTTCAGATAGAACAGGTTTCTTTTTGGCTGGAGCTTTCTTTGATTTTCTTTGAGAAGCAGCTTTTTGAATTTCAGTTTCTTCGTCTTGATTGTCAGATTCTTCTGAATTTGAGCATTCTGCATCAGCTTCATCGTCATCTGACGAATCATTATAAATGACCTTGACTTCTTGGGTAATAACCTCTTCTGTATCACTGGCATGTTTCTGAACCAGTCTCGGTATTTCTTTTTTCAAGAATTGAATATCCTCGTCTGTCGGTGGAACTAGATATCCATCACATAGAGATTTGTCAATTGGTTTTAGAATATCTATGAGTTCCTTGAGTAAAGGTTTTGGTTCATAGTCCTTACTGGCCCATGACTTCAGATCTGAAAACCATTTGTACATATTTTCTCTCAATTTCTTCGTTGTTGTTGCTTCAACCTCTCTTCTATTTCCATTCTTGTCTAAAAGATGATTTGTATAGGCCTTAATAATTTCACCTCCCAACGCCTTGGCCATATTCACAGGAACAGCATTACCAATTTGTTTGTACTTATCGTGAATGCTTCCAGTAAATATAAAATCGTCAGGGAAGCCCTGACATCTAGCAGCCTCCCTTACAGAAATAACTCGATGTTGATTGGGATGAATTACCTTCATACTATATGGGTTCAAGTGAGTGACAAGTGTTGGGCAACTCTTACTCCACTGCAATCTAGCTAGAATATTCTTGGAAAAGTCTCTATAGGTCAAATAACCCTCTTTTAAAAGTGGTCTTGCACTTTCTGCCAAATCTCTAAAATTACAACCAGGATATCTAGGTAAACATTTGATAAGTGCTGAGGTTACCTCTCCATATGATTGTGAAATGTGATCAATGCAAGTATCGCTATCCTTTCTATAGAGCTTTTGATAGACTGTCTTTGGAGGTAGATATTCAGCAGTTGATTCTGATGAATCCTCAAAAGGAATCAGATCACTAATAACATCTCTGAGTGAAACAGGAGGAAGAGGTCCTGCAACAATCTTTCTTACATTTGCTACAAGTTTTACCTGACTGGCATTGTCAAGAACAGCACTAACTTTATGGGAAGCATGAGTATTCTTTGGGAAATCTGGAACTTTAAGGTTTTCATCCTTTCTTGCACCAAAGAAAATTACTCTTGTTCTTGTTTGTGGTAACTTTAACGATAAATTACGTTATTGAAATATATTAAAAACTTACTCCAAAGTGTTGTGCGTTAACTGTTGAGAATTTGGCTTCATAACCTCTTGCATCCAACTTTTCAATGATTGCTGATGGTACATCAAATACTGTCGTGTTAAGAATACCTGTCACATTTTCAATCAGTACATATTTAGGCTTAAAGTATTTCACATAATCCAAAAACACTAAAACTAAACGATTCTTATCGTGTGATAAGAACTTTGATGAATCTGTTTCTTTGAATCTATTCAGTAAACTGAATCCTTGACAAGGAGGTCCTCCAGCAATTAAATCAATTTCGTCAGGTGCTGGTATGTTTGCATATTTTGTTGATAGAAAATGTACAATTTCTGCTCTATAACTATCCATTTTTTCAACATCCATCCACAAATCTTGACCCTGTTTCTCAACCATTAACCAAAGAGATCCATCCTTCTTTCTTTTGGCATTTTTGATGTGGATCACTCTTCTCTTACCAGGTGAACCTTTGATTTGACACTTTTTATCTAAAAGACCAAACCTTTTTTTCAATTCATTAGCCACCTTAATGTGCTTGAGGAACTCTTCGGCATTCTTACAAAAGGTGTGGCAATCTTTGAAATAATAGTGATGAGTATCAGCTGCTGGTTTCCAAAATTCGATGCTGTATTTAACATGGATACCTGCTCTTTCCAACCCTAGGCTCAACCCACCGCAACCAGAAAATATGTCAAGAGCTGTAATTTTTTCTTTTGGAATGAATTGGTCCTTAATGGCATTCAAGTTATTTTCCATACATTTGAATGTGAGTTCAATTTCTTGTGGACTTAACTCTAACAGAGAAATCTGTTCTCCAACAATTACAATCTTGCTTTTACAATAGAAAATATCCTTCTTATCTCGTGATCCTTCAATTTTTTCAAAATCTTCAGTCTTTCTTACAAAAAATACAGCACATCTTCCCTTAATGTTCTTGATAAAGTTCTAAAATATTATGTTTGTAATTAATTAAAGTAAGTATACTCACATCATCATATTCGTCTGTCAAGTACAACTCCTGGTGATCATAACAAAGTACATTATGATATTCTCCTGTAGTAAGTATCTTAATATCTTGATATCTTCTAAGCCATCTCACTCGCATCTGACGCTGACCTTTCCAATTTTCAAAGAATGAATCAACCATACAAATATAGTATGGCATTTCATGATTGAGATATGGAGTTTTCAAGTAGATAAAATCGCCAATATTATATTCCTCTTTTGAAATTTTACAAGACTTGAAATATTTTCGACCTGATTCGTCAATTTTCTTACTGATTGGCTTTCCCCATTTGATATCTTCAAGGTCATGGGCTTTAATTTGTTCTAAATTCTTATTTACAATTTCCTTCTCCTTCTTTTCTTTTTTGACTGTTGTTTTCTTCAAGGATTTTGCTTTAGTTTTCTTAGTCTTAGTTTCTTCCTCAGAGCCACTCGAATAATCGTCATTAATTAAATTTTCCTTTTTAGTTGATACAGTAGAGAGGGTTTTCTTAGATTTTGTTTGCTTTTTAGTTTTCACAGATTTTGGTTTATAAAAAGAGTCAGAAGAATCTGATGATTCTGAGACAACTTCTGACATGGATTCATCACTTGGATCAGAGTGAGCACCCTTTGGAACAAACTCTTCTTCTGAGCTTGTTGATTGAGTGTCATCCTCTTCCTCCTCAGATGAAGTAATAAGTTCAGCAAGAACTCCCCCTCTCATCATTATGTCCTCCTATAAATGCGTTAGAATTAATTTAAGAAGACACTTACTAGTTGTGAAAAGAATGAAGAGTTTAAAACCCTCGTCTCTTGTAAACTATTGAATTGTTCTGAAATAAATTTTGATTTTTCAAGAATGTAATCCTCGCTTACAATGGGTTTAGTATTTCTTATGGTTGGGTGGTAAATAAAAGCCAATTGTGCTTTTTTGAGCTATTTAAATGTTAAAGACTGAATAATTCCAATAAACCTACCATTTCTATAATAGATTCGTACGACTCTTTTGGATGTCTCTGAACAAGATTAATCAAAGCATGGCACACAGCAATCGTCTGATATGTAGAATTGAATATGTGAAAATATTCTTTTGTTGGAGAAATAAGTTCAATCCACTCGGTATCCTTTGACGAAGTTTCAACCAAAATACTAACAACAGGCAAGAATCTATATTCTATTGCCCATTCTTTAATAGGTCCAAATACTGAACGTGAGCCAACTTTGCTGTCAGTTTTCTTGTCATGACTAAAGCACATTCCACAAGCAAATAATTCCTTTCCAACCGAAGTCAATCCTTCAATAGAAAAGAACCTTGGTTTATCTCCATTCTCCAAATAATCAGGATTTGACACAATAGTAAAATCATAAAGAGACTTATATTGGCCACTACCCTTTACTAGTGAATAACCATAATCGTTATCATCCTCTTCCGATTCATCACTCGAATTAATCACAACAACAACTTCATCATCTGCTTCATCCGATGATGAAATGATTTGAGCTTCTTTTTGTTTTCTTTTCATTTTTTTTAAATTTAAAAATTGAACAATTTATTTGGCGGGAAAGTTTTTATTCAGTGTTAAATTTGTCAATTTTAATTTGCTCAGCAGTGGCTGGATTGAGTAGGTAGAGCCACTGATGGTCAACATCTACAACTACTCCCTTTCCTTCCTTCAATTTTGGTTCCCAAGGAACAAATGTCCTTTGAAGTCCAAAATTATTCTTCAAAGCATGATAGGTCACAACTGCAGTATGACTCATAAATCTCTTCTCTGTTGCTTTTGGATCGTCTTTGATTTTACAGTGCTCTGGTGTGAGGACAAGATATTTTTCTGCAACTTCAAAGAATTCCTGTAAAGTTGCCTCTCTTACAATTTGATTTTCAAATATGTAACGTGTGAGAGAGTTTACAAAAACATTGGTATGATTTCTTGTGTCAACTGATTTTCCTGTTGAAAAATTTACTCTTCCGTAATATCCTCCACGTTCTCCAATTTCTTTAACATTCTTTTTGAATGCTTTCCTGTTAACATCCAATCCAACAGCAATAATTCCTTGAATTATATTGATATTTGGTAATTCCAAAGACAATTTATGGAGAGCAGCTAAGCATACAGCATCTCCACCAATAAATACATTGTTATGAATCTTTTTTTGTAAATTGAATCAATATTACTCCAATTATAGACCTACCTTATCAATTGTGTCATTACTGTCTAGTATCAAAGAGTCTCCACCACCATCAACAAATATCAAATCAGTCAATTGATACTTTTCTGTAAGTGCTTTCAATCCTTCTTTCAAATTGTCAATTGCCAAAGTGTCAACAGTAGGTGTCTTGTCCACTGAACCTGTCATCATGATTACATTTTCATTTAATTCTTTTGCAATTGTTGGTTCAAAATATCTTCCCTTGATAGAAATTGTACTATTTGCTCCGATCACAGTTACAAATGGTGAAATTGTTGTATCAATCGGATCATTGATATTTTCTTGGCGACAAGGTCTCACTGAACCAAGGTATACATTAGCAATATTAAATTGAAAATCATCAGAAAGCTCACTCGAGTGTTTTTGTGTATTCTTTAAAAGTTTAAATAATAAAAGAGCATTTTGAATATCGAGACCACCACCCAGTCCGGACACGAGTATGTTTCTTGTTTGCATTTTTTTTGTTTTTCTATAAATAAAACAATTGCATTCTGAATATGAAAAACCGAGAGTTTACAATTGAACACAAAACTGTGATCTAGCTCGATCACGATACTGATTTTAAATTAACATCCTTAATTCCATTCTTTGTAAGATGAAATTGTGGAATGAAATTTTGTTTTTTTACTGTGGTTGAGGTAGAATAATTGTCTGTTTGCTCATTTGAACCAACAATGTCATCCAGACCAGTTATGTTGAAATGTACATTAAAAAGTTTAATTACAAAATCAAGTCACGAAGCAGGAATGCATCAGGAGAGTTGTCAGGTTTCTTGTTATAAACATCATAGTCAATGAAGGAAAATACTGATTCACCAAACAAATCAAAGAATTCTGAATATCTTTCAGAAACATCTTCTGGAATATTGGATGAATTCATTCTTTCTCTCATTTCTCTGGTCAATTGTTCAATCTTTAGAACCTCCTCTGATTTGTTGGAATCTCTCTTCTTTGATGAATCAAGTTGAGGAGATTCGTAATAATTATCATCCTCTTCAATAACATTTGAATTTTCTCCAAGATCTCTCACACGTTCCTGTTGTTCAAGTTTGAAAAACCTAGCAAGTTGAGTGAAAAAGTTTCCAGGGGCTGTTAATAATGCTTTGTAACACATAAAGGCCTGGTGTTTAGTGTTCATGTCAGAGGAAACAAGTTCAGGAAGGAGTAAATTGCAAAATATTTTAAGGTTAGAATTCTTAGGAGGTTCCAAGAGCAAGAGTTGTGTTACATGTGATCCTAGAGCTGTAATTCCTACAATAGCACCATAATGAGTTGCCCTTGACCTTTTTGGATCTAAAAATGCATGAAGCAATGTTTTAGTAATTCTGGGTTGGAGGGTATGATATGAGGAGCCAAATCTTTAAATATTTGATGAATACTGTTTCAAAAATATAATAGAAACTTACTTGCGACAAATATAGGCAATAGTATTTGCTGAAAAGTCTCGAAGTCCCCAATGGTTTTCATATGGATTTTCACATAAAGTTTTACCAACAATACAAGTCAGAATTGAAGGCATTATTTGATGAAGCTAATACTATGATAAGATTTAAAATGATTCAAAGCAGTACATACATAAAGTTCAATATGAATATTTGGGTTGACAAGAAGTGCTTTTGTCATTTCCATCAATCTATAAAGAAGAGTCAAATTTCTCATATTATTTGTGACTTCACTAGCAATAAATTGAGTAAAATAAGGGACGAGTTGATTAATACCAGAATCAGTTGCCAAGCTTTCAATGACAGCTTTTCTTAGTTCTTTCTTTTGGTTTGTAGTATCTTTGATAGCTTCTGTAACTTTTTCAAAGTACATTTGGAGTTCTTCCGATAATATATGTTTGACAAGTGGTTTAAATTCTACATTAGGATCGTGTGATGATGAAACTTTCTTGGATTGATCCTTATCTTTTGATTCCTTCTTTCTTTCCGATTCTGTTTCTTCAATAGTAGGATTTTGAGGAATCTTTGGTTGAATACCTTGAATGGCCAACCAGTGTGTAAATATTGATGGTCCTATTGGTATCTTTGGAAGAGGTTTTTCCAAACAATCCTTCAAATCAAGTTCTACATCCTCCAAAAAGTATAAATCTTTCGTTTGTTTAACTCTCCTAAATCTATTTGGTTGTGATGATTGTCCTTTGAATCCGTAAAGTGGCTAAAACAACATTCATGATCATCAAATAATATACAAAGTTACCTACCTCGATATTCTTCATTGCCAAGGCATTACTAATATCATCTGTAGTTAAAACTCCTCTCTTAGCATGTTTCATACACTTTGAAGCATCTTGTATTATTTCTCTCACTCTATATTCAACATCAAGAGCCAAAGCTTGAGCAATTTCATCTTTTAATTTAGTAATGCCCACAGATTGAGCGATCACTTGAATCGTCTCCTTCTGAAAGAAAGATAATGATGAATCAGACATGATAACAATAAATAAAACAAATGATGATGATGTGATGGGCAAAAAAACAAGGAAACGGTTTTTTTAGTTTCCAATTTTTTTTTAATATTTTTCGAGTTTGGCGCTTTCCTTTCATGATGAAGAATTTCTCTTCCAAAGCAACCCAACAACAACAATAAATTCTAACATTAATGTACATTTCACGAGAAAACAAAACTGTTGAACAAGAAGAAATAGTAGCCTTTAACAAACACTTTGTTTATTTTTTTATTTAAATTAGATGATAAAAATAGGTAAATTACAAAAAAATGTTTAATCATCATAGTAAGCACAATAATCATCAACAATATCAGCAGCGGAATAATCGAGCACATCAACAAGGAACCAGTAGTAATAATCATCATGGTGGGTTTTCTTCTCATCATGAATCAAGGGCAGGGTTAGGACATTCTCAAATCAATTCTTCTTCATCACATAATAGAAGAAGAAATAATCAAACTCTATTCGGAACACCAATCTTTGATGGTGATGAAGAGAATGAAAGAGAATTAAAAGCCCATAATCAAGAAAGATACACTTCCGAACATCAACAATATGCAACCGATGAAAAGGGAAGAAGAAGATTTCATGGAGCCTTTACAGGTGGTTATTCTGCTGGTTATTTCAACACTGTTGGATCAAAGGAGGGTTGGAATCCATCTAATGATTTTAGATTAGAGAGGAAGATTACTGATTTTATGGATGAAGAGGATATGAAAGAGATTTTTGGATTGAGTGGTTCGAAACAGGTTCAAGCAACAGATAAATTTATGAAAGTGACAAACAAGGTAATTGCTGATCCAATTTCTGATTTATTTGGAGGAAAGATTAATTCTTCAGATCAAAGACATTTGGAAGCATTATTCGGCAGTTCTGAAAAATTGATTAGTTTGAATGATAGGAGTTATGATTCAAATGAAACAAATATAGGATATTCCTTATTGAAGAAAATGGGATGGATTCCTTCGAAAGGTATTGGAGTCAAATCATATAGCAAGACAGATTCTGTGGAATTGCACACAGATTCTAAATTATCGACTGTTATTATTAAGGAAGATAAATGTGGTATTGGATACAAACATTCAACCCTTAATGATATATTAAATATTCAAAAACCTGTACATAATAATAAGAAGAATACCACAGAAGAAGAGTATTACCAAGAAGATGATATGAGTAATTATGATATAGATCTGAGAACAACCCAAGAGAGTGAGGAAAATACGTGGGATGAGAAGTTGATTTTCATTAAATCAAAACAACCTTTCCTCAATCAAACCAAATACTTGCCTCCAAAGGTTCCTGAGGATTTTGTACCAAATCACATTTTTAATACAGAAGCTATCAAGAAGGAATACAAAAAATTAGACCACAAAATTCAATTGCACTTGATGGCTGCAGAAGAGAGACGAAAGAAGCTTTTTGAATCTACAAATCTCAATCAAAAGTCGGTAGAATCTTCAAGACAAAGCGAGAAATCCAAAGAAATGCAACAACATTTAGCCAAATCTATGTCTAATAGATTTGTTTCCTCATCTGACAATGGTAGTACTGAGGCATCAAAAAGTAGTACTACTCGAGTGAATCGAGAAAAGTCTAGAACTATCTCAGATTGGAGACCAGAACCATTACTCTCCAAACGTTTTGGATGTAATCCAATATCTATTCCTGTAAATACCACAACTGAAACAACACAAAAGCAATCGCATGTATTGGCAAAAGATTTCATTGTGGAGCAAAATCCAGATCAATCTGTGAAAAATCAAGACAAGATGGAAGATGGAGCTAGACCTTCTATTGATTTATTCAAACAAGTATTTGAGACCAAAGTGAGGAATATTATAGAACACGATGACGAAGTGGTACCTTCTAATAGAATTCACACGCCTCAACAAACAAAGAGTAATGAAAAGTCTGAAGATATTCTCTCTTTTGATAGCGTAAATTCCCTCAAGGATATAGTAAAAGAAATGAAGGAATCTAAAGGAGAGGTGTCGTCTCATTCTCTAATTGAGAAGAGAAAGGCTGTGCTAGAGAGCATGAAGTCAAAGGAAAAGAAAGAAAAGAAAGAGGTAGAAGTTGTAGAAAAGAAAGAGGAGAAAAAGAAATTGGATTTTAATGTTTATCCAATGAAAAGAGATTCGACAACAAGTTATATTGCTCAATTAGAGTCAAGAATTTCAGATATTCGCAAAATGTTGGACTCATCCTCAGATGATGAGGAAAGGAAGAAGAGAAAGAAGCATAAAAAGGAAAAGAAGGAAAAAAAGAAAAGAAAACAGGAATAAATTAGATTTCAAAAGATATCTTACAACTTTTTTATTCATTAACATTATTCATTTATTTGTATGTTTGTAGGAGTAAACAAGCTCCTGCTAATACCCATTTGGATACATCGTGTTTGGTCTTTAATTGGGCAGTAAAGATATAGGTTGGACCTCTTTGAGGAGTAACATAGACAGGGCATTCATAAATATTCTTTGTGTCTCTCTTATCAATTGGAACAGCTTTGATGTGAATGACTGGCATTGGTGAATGAAGAACTTTAAGGTCACTATCTTTGAGAACATTGCTCTTGATATCCCATCCTGCACCTTCTAAAATAAAACCATCAACATAACAACCATCTCTTGGAGGTACAGGTTGAATTTCAGATCTGGTCTTTTTCAAGACTTCTGTTTGAATACACATTCTATCAAGAGGGAAACCATTCTTACGGGCAGATGTTTGCATAATGGCTGTCAAGAAAGCCATCGGATTGAAAAGACCTGATAACCAAAGTACCTTTGGGAGAGTCAGCTCTGAACTCCATTCTTCTAATTGTCTCACTCTCTTAATAAGATCTTCAAACCAAAGGGATAATGGTTTAACAGATGGATATGCAACCTTCTCCCAACGAGCTGGAACTTGGTCATAAGACAAGCTCTTTTTCAACTTATCCATTTGCTCTGACATTGTCAATTCACCATTCAGACCCATCTTCAATTCTGTCAATGAATTCTTAATCTCACTGAGTAAGATGTTCATTCTTTCACATTCTTGCAAACAGACAGCAACGAATGGTATCTTCTTATCAGCCTTTCCAGAGATTTCATCCAAATCAAAGTTTTCAGGGAGGGTATTGTATAATTCATCGATTTGGAGAGCAAGTGTATCTTCAACATGATCACTAACAAATGTATTACTACTTTCACCTCTAATCTTGATTATGGCTTTGAATAAACTTTCAGATTGGTTTGTCAAAAAGTCAATTTCAGCATTTGGATGCAGGCCAAACAGCAATGGGGATTCTGCTGGAAGTTTTTCATTGATAAATTCATGGTATTCATCAAGAGTGTTCATTGAAGGTGGAGCATTAAATCCAGGGGCTAACTCTGTTTCATCGAATAATTGTTCTTTAAGTAAACATTTGAGATAGGTTGTACATGTTCTTCTATCCCAGTGATCAGTAATATGACCACCATACATAATTTCACCAAAGATATATCTGATATCTTCCCATGGAATGGCATCATTGGTTTCCAAGTAGTTATACAAGACGTCTGCACTGATTGTCAAATCTCCATTGTTAAAACTATAGTTTCTACTCCATCCTTGAGAGCCGAACTTTCTTCTACCCAATACAACTGCATGGAAGAAACAGAGAGCAAATAATATAGTCTTGAATTCGCTTTGCTTGATTGAGGACTCAAAGAATTCTTGAGAAAAGTTCGAAAGGGCTCTGTGGAGATTTGCTGAGAGATCTTGAGGTGGTTCGTTTGTGATCTTAATAGAGTTTTGAAGAATACTTTGTGGAATAACTGGATTAAGAGTTGGTTCAGCTGTTAGGAACACTCTAAAGTCTTTGTGAGAGCCTTCAGAAAGCTTTTCAAGAGTACGTTCAAGAGTTGGCAACCATTTCTGCATCAAGTGAATGTTTTGCAACACCACCCATCCACCAATTTCATAGGATTTACGTAATGTCTTTTCTGCATGTTCTTCTTGACCTTTACCCATAGAAATGTTTACAAACTTGTCATTTTCTTCAGAGAAACCAAGTCTTTTACCCAAAGCTTCAATATTCTTGATTGGATCAGCACCAGGGAAGAGAATGAAGAAGAGAGGAGTGTTAGGTCTCGACTCGGCAAATATCTTATCAAGAGAGAATGGAATGGACTGAACAAACTTATCACCCATAATCTCACCAACAAATTCCTTCAATGCCTGTGTAATTCTGTCTGGTCTTAAAGCTCTAATAATTAACAACTTCTCAAAGTTTGTCTTCTTCTTCCAATCTTGTGGTAAACCTTCTTTTTCAGGGGCTTCAAGCATTGACCATTGCTTCCAACGCTTACCTGAGTTGTAGATATCGTCATATAACTTTTCAAAACCTTCTAATTGACTTAATTTGTAAATTGCCTTGAAACAAGATTCAGAAAGCCAGTCAGCAAATGGATTTTCCTTTGGAGTGTTTGGATCTGCTGGACAATTAATGAGGAAATTCAAATGCTCTGGTTTAAATATGTCTCTATGGATAGTGAAGCAAAGGTTGGTCATGAAAATGAGTTTGTGTCTTTCAAACAAACCACGTTCAGTGTATTCATAGCAAGCATAAGTAATAGAGTCAATGAGTTTGCCAATTCTCACAAATAGGTCCTCATTTTCAACTTTTTCTGTTTTAGTAATTGCTCTGTTGAAAACAACATTGAAAGCTGCTAAAGAATATTTGTACATATGTTCTACAAGTTGAAGTTGGTCCAAAAGGAAATAAAGAATAGCTCCTCTCTTAGCAACTTTTCTGTAATTTTCTCTTGCAGCATTGATATCCTTTTCTGTTTCAATAGATTCTAAAACTTGAATCTTGATTTCTTCACTTGTTTTCTTTGTGTTTTCTAAACCTGTAATTAGTTCAACATTTCCAAGCAAATCACCTTTGTACTTAAGATTTTCTAGCAAGTTATCTTCCAATTCTTTCAGTTTAATCTTGAATTCATTCTTCTTGGTGTTGAGTTCTGATTTCTTCTCTTCGAGGTCAGATCTTTCTTTTTGGACAACAAGGGCAAGTAATTGTTCCTCTAAGCCTTCTTCTGTGACAGAGAAGTTGATGAGGGTTGTTTCTGCTTGAATTTCTGGATTGTAGTGAGGGTTATTAAGTTTTGTATGGAGAATAAGTTTAAAATTTTCGTGATAGTCTATTTCGTTATTTCCCAGTTTGATAAGTTTCGAAGAACCGCTTTGAATAATATTTCTGCCAATAACTGGTGACAAGACAGCATCAATGGTCTCTTTGATGTTCTCAATCAAAACTGTTTGGCCTTTTTGAATGGCTCGTTCCATTTTTTCAATGATATCTGGTTGTTCTAATCTCAGTATTATTAAATCTTTGTAATGGTTCTTAATCCATGTAATGGCTTGGAGCTGAGGATCTACAACCAGAGGCCATCTTTCACAATTCAATAAAATACAGCCGTTTTCAATACTTGTTTTGTCTGATGGAAGTTTTTGATTACCCCACTTAGCTATTTCAGCATCATCAGTCATAACTTCTAACAAATTAAGATTTTCAGAAGTTGGAATCTTTAACTCTCCAATAATTTCTTGTTTCCATGCTTCTGTGAGCTCTGTTCTAAATCTCATATCAAAACTACCAGCATATGAAATAAAGGCAGACGCAAGAAGTACATCTCCTATTAATACATTGTTAAGAGTTTGTAGTTTTTGAATTTCCTCCAACCAACGAGCATTTTCAGATGACAAAGCACGAACAAAACGTTGAGCCAAGTCCAATTTTTCTTGAGTCTTTTTAGCAATGTCAAGAGCGGCATTCTTTTCATCTTCTGCTGCTTGATAATCACCTTCAATCTTCTTTAACTGCTTATTCAATTTAGCTACTGTTTTTCTTACTTTAGCCAATTTTTCTTCTGCTGCTGCCTTTTCAAGTTTGGATTTTTCCAAGCTGTCAAACATTGGCTTCACTGCTACGAATGTCTTATTATATTCAATAGTGTTTCTGACCCATTCACATAAACCTCCAGAAGCTGATGAATGTTTTCTGATTTCCTCACCTGTGAATTTAGGATTATCCATGAACGGTTGGATAGCGGTAAGGATGTGAGGATAGATATTCTTGGAATCATATGCTTCCAATACAGCCAAGAACTTATCAGAACCACGAGCCATAGCCTTCTGAGCTGCAGACCAACTCAAATCTTTTGTTACACCAGACTTTGTACTTAGTAAAATAAGCACAGCTTGGAATACAAGAAGTACATTGACGTTTGGAGTTCTGAAGGACCTAAGTTCTGTCAATTCAGTCTTGTTAAGAGTTTGAAGAGCCAATTCTGCTTTTTCAAGGATTGGTTTGGCTTTTTCAACTTCTCCCTCACACTCTGCTGTTTGTTGAGCAACTTGTTGGTTGATTTCTTGGGCGAATTTTTCTTCTGTGAGAGCTTTTTTGTTTTCTGCTTCCACAACTGTTCTTTCCTTTTTAACTTTCTCCAAGATAATATCGGCTGCTATTTCTCTTTCCTTGACCTCCTTTTCTTGCGTTTCCAATTGTTTTTGTAATTTGGTTACGTTCATGGTGGTATCCCTCAATTTTTGAATACCTTGGCTCAATCTATCAATTAAACCCTTGATAAGCTCTCTCTTTTTGTAAAGAAGAGATTTGTACAGTTTCAAGAATTCAAGATAGCTCTTTGGAGTAGTATAGGTATATCTACCAAGTTCGTTGAGGAATCTAGAGCTAAATTCATTGACTTTTTCATGAGTGAATGCCATTGCTTTTACAATTGATGGATGGTGTTCTCCAGTAATTGGCATTTCAGGTTTCAAGAACTTATCAGCAACGCTCAATAAGGCTTCTTTTGGCCAAGGGAAGAAGAAATCGATTTGAGTACAGTTGATGATAGCTGGGAAGTTTCTACTTCTAATACGTAAACTTTCTCCAACAGGTGAGAAACATAAAACAACATGTAAGTTTCTTCTAACCTTATTAATGAAGAACTTCCAACAGCTTTCTTTTGAAATATCAAAAATACCAGCAGATTTGACTTCAGTTCTAAGAGAGTTTGCTATTTCTTCCTTCTCGTCTGCAGCAAATAAATCAGGAATATTACCTGTTGATAATAAATCGTTAATATAAACAAGGAATTTCTCATCAACAATTTGGTTATCATTGAGTAAGAATACCAATTTTTGGTTCTTACCAGCCTTCTTGTACATATTTTTAAGATCTTCCTTGAGGTTATTGACACCATAATCTTTTGTAATGACAATTTTACAAACTTCAAAATCGCCCACAAAGGCAGCAAGTCTTGAAAGACTTTGCTTACCACTACCACCAACACCAACTAAGAGAGCGTTACCATTAGCACCCTTGATGATACGATTAATTCTGCATACATGTTCAAGAGCATCCTCAAAGAGTACAAGGTCCATGTTGGTCTTTGTAAGATTATGTCTCTTTAGAGCCTCTTCCAATACCTTTCTTACACTTTCCGTACTTGTGAATTGGTCATAAGCACCATCTCCACCAGAAACAAAATGAGAAAACACTAGAGGCTTACTAATAATTGCTTCACCTCCAAACTCTGGGAACTTGTCATTCACAATGTTCTTGAGTTCCTTTTCGAATATTATCAAGTCATCCTTTGAGGACAGCCTATCACCATAAACTCTGTTAATCTCGTGAGTGAGTAATCTTGCGAATTTGAGGTTTCCAAGTTTTGGTTCCTTGAATTCGTTCACCTCACTTCTTAACAGTCCTTCGAATACACTAGATAATTGTCTGAGATTAAACTCGTAGTGGAATTTGTTTGCAGTCTTTGGGAATAAGTTTACAACCTTTTCATGTAAGTCTAGAGTACCATTCACTACATTATTACAAACAGATGCTAATTCTAACGGGAATCGTTTTAAATGACCTGCTAAAATAGAGCCATAAATCTTTTGTAAACTAGCCCTTGAAGGGAAGTTGATACCCAAGGTAACAAAGTGTCTTTGCAGCCTTGGATTAACGGTAAAACTACCAGCTGTAGGATTCATAGATGCAATATATTGAACTTTGATAATTTCTTTTAAATTCCATTTTGCTCTTTCATACCAACAACCATAATCAAGGTGTTGGCGCAACAATGCAATAGGTGTTTGAGTTCCATAAGCGTCAACTCTTGGCATGTTGAAATCATCAATGAAGAAAATCATCTTCTTATTGCCTGGTGGTCCCAACCTCTTACCACCCTTTGATTCAAGAGAACCTTCCAAAAACTTTTGTAAAGACTCAGAGTCAGTATAATAATTGAAACTGATCGAGGTTGAGGCAAAGTTAAGGATATCCAAGTTATTTAACTTGTCTGAAATTAATTGTGTTTTACCAACACCTGCATTAGCAACAAGCATCAAAGGTTTACCAATATCAACAATATGATCCATCAAATATCTAATACATGTAGTCTCTTCTGTTGGGACCATAATTTGAGGAACAGGAATATCAGCATCATATTCATAATTTGGCATAATCTCCCTCCAAGGTTCCATTAATTTGGTCTTTGGATTATAGTAGCAATCAAACACAAGTAAATCATCTGGGAACTTGATCGACTTGTATGTAGATCTCCACCACTTATCAAAAAGCATTTTGTTGGTTTTCTTTTCAGTGTCAGATATGGCACCCATGAAGGAGAATATTGTAGCAAATGCAAAGAAATTCTCCATTACTTCCTTCTCGCCTTGGGTTGGATTTTTAGCAAAGAGACTTTCCAATATTTGGAATAAACTATGAATGAGATGGAAGTCGGTTAATGGAATAAGGTGCTTAAAGTTTGCTTTTACAAATCTTAAAGTTTCAGGAATATACTTATCAACCAAGATGAGTAAATGAGCCCTTTCAGCCTGTGGCCTTTGATCTATCCAAGATGCAACATATGGTTGCCATCCTATATCCTTTTCTCCAATATATAAAATACCTGCTCTAGATACGGTGGCTGGTGTGGCATACTTAAGATGAGAAATTTCAAACACTAACCGCATGTGAGAAAGGAGTGGGATACGATCATTATTGGCCAATGTCAAAATTCTATTGTCGTCCATGACAGAGTTCATTGATTCAATCCACTCAGTATCCAAGTCACCGTCCAAAATAATCCATTTAGGATCAGTATCTTCTCTTTCAGATAAATTTTTCATAATACTACTCAATAAACCATCTTTCCATTCGTCGGCTTGTTCACTCTTGTAACCATAAAGTTCATGAGAGGTAATTGCCTTAGGATCCAAAAATCTGACAAGAACCTTTTCATTTCTTCTCTTCTTTGCTGCAGCTAATGATTTCCAACATACTGATTTACCACTTCCTGCAGGACCAATAATAAAGACACTGTGTCTGACCTCCAATAACTCTGCTAATTGGACAACCTTCAAAATTAAACTGTCTTCTGGTTGAAGTTTGAGAGCAGTTATTTCTTCTGCAGCTATTCCTTCAAAGTCAAGATCAACTTTTCTTGGAGGATCAATTCCAGGGAATAAGTCATTGATTAAACCAGTGAAAACTTCCAAATCGTCTTGAACAATTTTTGGAAGATTGAAATCTCTTAAAGCTCTCATCAATACGTGAGTTTCTGGCATGCTTGGTTCAGCTCTTTTCAGAGAACCAGCAACTACAAGTACAGATTTAATTGCTCTTAAACCCCAATCATAGTGATCTTGTTTTGAAAGTAAGTCTTTGTTCAAACTGTACAAAGTAATAAACTTTTTGGCCAACACCTTTGCTTCCTTGAAGCCTTCAGCCATAAGCATATTTTCACAAATCAATTCGAGATCAGGTACCACAACTGTAACTGGTCTAAACAATGCTTTCAAAGATTCTGGAAGCTCTGTTCTTCCCAAGTAACCAGGATTCATAGTAATGAAAACACCGTTTGTTCTATCAAGAGTGATTTCTTCTCCTTCAAACATGAACTTGTCCTTCTTTGCTCTGATTGCATTCAAAATACTCTTGAACTGAGTTGAGACTACAGACAAAACTTCTACAGCAATACGATTGAATTCGTCAAAACATCCCCAAGCACCACTTGATGCTAATCCTTTGAAAATGTCTGCTAAACTCTCATTATTCATTTGGTCAGAACAATTGAAAACATAAACTGATTTACCCAATTGAGAACCCAAATCTTTTGTAGTTTCCGTTTTACCTGTACCAGCAGGACCAGCAGGAGCACCGCCCATAATCAAGTGCAAACTTTGGGTAAGTGTGATGTAAATACGATCTGTAAGAGGTGTAATCACTAGTCTAGGACCATTACCCAAATATTCATAGCCGTACTTAAAAGTAGCATCGCAAATATCAATAATACAATCCTGGTGCTCTGCATCCCATCTTTGTCTGAGTTGACATTGCCAACCAAAATCTTGAGCAGAGGTAATATTCTCATTGATGAGCATATCCACAATATCTCTCGCGTGAACATCAAGAGTAACCAAATTCATAATCTTTTGTCTTTCTCCCTTTTCTAAATCATTTTGAACAAGGGAAATAAGTTTGTTTAACTGATTAACTTGTTTCTTATAATAATTTTTCATAGCTGCTTCGTTATTTTCTTCCAAAGCTTCAAAAGCTTGGTTAACTTCTAATGTCCAGTAAATTTGAGATGTAACTAAAATAACTTGCGAAGCATAACCTGAAAGCCATTCTTCTCTATTGGCACTTGAATATGTTAACATAGCTTCAGAGAGAATATCCCTTAGTGTCCTAGAAATAGCTTTCAAAAGATCATTCAGATAATCCTCTACTTTTCCTTGAAGAATGCATGGATGTGTCAAACTCACTTCTTCATCCTCTCTACTGACTATGGCAATCACTTCATTTGTTTGATTTCCGTTATCATCAACTCTGAACTTTAGAGTTTTAACAGCCTGAATGAGTTTAGGCATGTGCTTTAAGATTTTATGTGGAGATTGTCCACCCTTACTTAAGATATCTAATAAATCAGACTCTGAAGTGAAGTAAAATCTTGGGAAAGCTTTCTTCTTTGTTTCCAAATATTTGGAAAGTTGGTGCTCACAAGAAGTTAAACTATCTTGTAACACAACTATTTTTTCCTCCAATCCAGGAGAAGAACAGAAGGAAACAATATTCATGACCTTCTTTGCCTCAGTTAGAATAAGTTTCAATTCACGATCTACTGCATCAAAATTTTTGGCATCATTAGGTAATTGTTGACGAATATCATCAGTACCGATGAAAATATTCTCCAGGTAGAGCCATTTTCTTTGAACGTCAAGAAGACCATTGATAACTGTATCAACTTTTCCAAGCTTTCTCAACCATTCTTCAATTTCTTCTATGAAAAACTCAACAAATCTACTAGAACTACTGGATTGCAATTGTAATTGGTTATCTTCAAGACTTTCCCTTACTTCTTCACTAACTTTAACTATTTCTACACCATTAGTGTGAACAGTGAAATCAAACTTGAGATCGCTCCACAGTGCATCCAAGTCCTTGAGTTGCTTCTCCATTTTCATTTCTTTTTCTGATTTATCTACGATTTCGTTAACATCATCTTGATATTTGTGTAAATTCAAAGACAATAAATCTGATAAGGAAAATTTTTCTGTAACAGTAAAGTCAACCTTTGATTTTTCCATAAGTTGCTTCCAATGTCTACTTCTCATACCTGGGTTTCTCAACTTTTGGATCAAAGGAAGGGTAATCATGAAATTATCTACATAATTTTGAAGCCCAATGAAAACTTCCCATCTCTTGACTCTCTTATCTACAGATTTCAATTCGGTGATAAATTTCTTTGTTTCTTCTGTTAGCTCTTCGTCATTGATTTTAAGGAAAGGAATAGATTTCCATTCATCTATTTGGGATTGAACTAGGGCCACTAAATCCCAGACTCTCTTTAAAAGTCTCAACTCTGCCCTTGATTCTCTTACCAATTTACCTTGGTTTTGCATGAGGCCAAATAACTTTTGTCTATCTCGGAGCTCTCTCATATTTTCTTCTACTACCAAAATACGTTCATGAACCTCATCAATTCTTTCGTAGGCAGCATCAACACCAATAGAATAGTAGAAAGGAGCATCCTTAACAAAGTCCTCTCTCAACTTTTCTGAAACATTGGCAAATACAATCTCCTCCTTTGAAATCTTTTTAATCTCTTCATCTTGGACAACAGAGAGTTTATCTTTAACTTCAAAATAAACCTTAGACAAGTCACTCCACTTGTTTTTAGCATCGTCTAGGTCAAGAATAATTTCCTGTGGGACCACAATACTACACTTCTTCAATAATTGAACAGTCTCTCTCAAGTTATCAAAGAGTCCATCTTTTTGCTTATGTTCAGGTCTTTCTTTAAATCTTACAATATATCTCATCATTTCTACAAGCTTTGGGTAGTCATCTTTTGGAATAGGTTGGCATAAACCTTCCTTTAATTCCTTGACAAACGAGTTAAATTCGTGCAAAGTTGATCTTACATCAGATAACAAATGATCAAGGAATGTAAAACGCCATTTGCTAGCCAAATTAGATAGAGCTGTCTTAATTGGAGATGAATCTACGATCAACCAACCAAATGAAGCCTTATCTGGAAGATCTGCAATCTCTAACACAATTTTCTCATATTTTAGGATTTGCATTTCAAATTCTTCAAGAGATGCCACTACGTTTTCCTGCTCTTCTTCGTCATCTTCATTCTCTCCATCAGAAACTTCACTATCACTGTTAAATCTAACATCATCACCACCACTCTTGATGAATCTGGCCAGATACTCCCTAGGATCTTCTTCCCAAAGATGAGAGAACTCACAGAACTTTTCTCTGAGATCATTCATATCATTTATGGTATTGCCCATTAACGAGAACACTTTTTGCCTCAAACCATTGATGTTTTCATCGTCTTTGATGACCTTTTCGAAAGTTGTAACTTCATCTAATCTCTTTACCATGGATGCTAAGCCAATGACTCTACTGACCCAAATTTTTACACTATTATGAACACTGTTTGTACTCTCAATCAAGTTTGGGGTGAATACAGCATCATTAGAATAGAGTTCTAGTTTGACAGTTATGAAGATATTACTCAGTGTTTTGGAGTTCAAAGCAATCATATCATTTTTTCCTGAGAATGAGTTAATTAAAAATGTCAATCCTTCTCTTACAGCATTAAATACTCCCTTTTCAATAATACTATTTACAAAGAGAACATAATTTCTCCAATAATTATTCCATTCCTCTGATGAGCTTTGTGGACAAATTTTGAGACGGCTGCTTTCCATAATATGACCAATTCTTTCACTTTGGATAATAACATCACTCAACTTTTTGATATTGGCTGAGACTTTTGACTTCCATTGAGAATAGACTTTGAAAGTTGGATTGGAGTCAGTAGATTGTCTCCAAAATCCAACCATATCAAATATTTTGCTGGCCTTTTTCTCTTTCATCTCCTCAATACCAGAGTTATCAGTAATTATTAAATTAGAAATAGTCATCCAGCTCTCAACCATTTTTTCGATTGTTTTAACATTCCCTTTAAGGAAGTTTGTTCTATTGTAAATGTCTCTCACATTTTCCCTAGATTGTAATATAAAATTATCAATATCGCTTTGCCACGTTAATTTTTCAGTAGACTCCACCAAAATGTTATCTACAGTGGTTAATCTATCGGCCAAAAGAGGCTTTTCTACATCTATCAATGTTTGAATTACAGTGTTGTACTGACGAACCATAAGATCCATTGTTGCGACTTTAGCTCTGTAAATATCCCCTTTTTCAAAGAGTGCAATCGCCTCTTCTGGAACTGCGTTTGCATAAGGTTTCAAATGTTCTACTTCTTGAATACAGAAACTCAGTTCTGGATTAAAGTTAACCACCAATCTTTTATCTGGCATTCTGGAAATAATATTATCATTGAGATGGGATAAACTATTTACATTAAGCTGCTCCTTCCAAGAATTGAAAATCTCATCCTCATATTTTTTCATCTGAGCCATCAGTTTCTCATGTCTTTGGATGATATCTTGTAATTCAGAGCTGGTGGTTAGAAAAGGTTGCTCTTTAAATTTTTCTAATGGCCATGTTACTCTTTCTCTCAGTGAATAACACCAAGCAATAGCTCCAGAAACCTTTGGGAAGTTATCTAATAAAGGAGGATTTTCTTTGTTCTTGTTAAATATTGTTGACACTTTTGTTATTTCCTCTGAATATACCGATAACATGTTGGAAATTTTACCCTCAATTTCTTGCCTGATTTTTTCTCTTCTTGCTTGAGACTCAAAGCTTTCTAAAAGTTTAAAAGTAAACTTGAATCCAGTATTCAATTGTAATGCCTTATTAATCATGAAGCAAATTCTCTTATCAAAGTCATTAATAGCATCACAGAATTTGTAAAAATCTCTCTCAAATTGTTCCTCTTTCAAATCAAGTACATCATAACTAACGTTTTGAATCTTTTGTTGTTGATCTACAAATTCTTCAAATAGTTGAGACATCATACCAGTTAATTCTGCTCCATTCACACCACCAATATCAAATTTATCGAGTGATAAGAAATCATCTATATACAAAGCAATTGTTCTTAAATCGTGTAATCTCTCGATAAATAAGTTCAACCTAGTAAAAACCTTAGAACTTTCAAATTTCCAAGTTTTTTGAGGATTAGTTCTATTTACAATATCCCTATATTGGAAAAATAATACTTTGAATTCTTCACATCCATTAAATGAAATTTGAAGTTTTTCTGCAACAACTTTCATAGGATTAGTCCATAGCTCTGATGGTTCAATATAATTATAAATTCTAGTAACAATATCATTACAAATCTCTCTTATGAGAACATATAAATGACCTGTGTTGAAATACTCGCACTTTCTCCACATCAATGAAATTAAATGTAGAATTGGTTTAAAAACTTCTCCAAGATCAGAAACTGATATTGTTGAATCATTCAAATCTTGGAAATACTTTCTTAGAGGTTCGAAATATTTGGAAATTGTTTCAGATTCATCCAATGCAAAATTTAAATCATCCAACATTTTCTTGAATCCGGTAACATATGAACTTTGAGTTTTTTCTAATGTTGAAATCACCATTTTCACTCTGTCATTTGATAATTGATGAGCAAGATCAGTCAATTTTGTTTTCTTTGCTTGCCAAAAATCAATTTCAAAAAGAGGTCCTTGATATTTTTCTTCCTTTTCCAATTCATCCAATATTTTATCAGAATCCAACTCTATTACTTTCCTTGTTTCCTTACTCCAATCTATTACTGAAGTTTCAAAAGCATGAACAAGGGATCTATCTTGAGAAGCCGTTTCCACTGTTTCATCAACGGGTGGCATTGGTAAAACTACAGATCCTCTAGTATGTCCAATAAATAAATCTAACATTCCTGTAAATCGATGGAATTGTCTTATCAAATCTTGAGCCACTACATTTGGCCATCCTTTTTGATTCTTTGGTGATTGAAGGAGAGGAAGATAAACTCCTTCCACAATTCTTTGTAAATTTAAAAGAGGATCAGCAAAAACATCCTCATAAAATAGAGATTCTACATAATTATCTGTGGTGATTTTGATAGGGGAATGTTTCAAAAACACAATTCCTTTTTTATGACCTCCAATAACTGGTTCCGCAGATACTATTATTTCTTCTTTTTCTTTGCTCTTAATAAAAAACAACATCATTTCTGATTCCACTGTAAGGAATTTTTGTATTTTAACTCTGATCATTTTCATATAGGTCCAAATCCTAATACTACACTTACCTTGTTTCCTCACTAGTTCTGAATTCATTCCATTTTGTCTTGTTGATTTTAATGTTGTGCATCACTTTCCCGAACAACCATTCAGTTGTTGGGTCTTCTCTCACTTCCTCTTCAGACATTTTTTTTGCGCGTACTTAACCCTCACAATACAAAACAACCTCAATATCTTCTAAGAAACAATACTCCATACAACAAAGGTATATTTCAGTAGTTGACATGCTTGGATAATAAGTGAAAATAAAAATAGCAACAAGAAGGTCTTTTCTTTGGAGAAGGTTGTTTTCAAAGTTGATGGTGGAATGAAAGTGTGATTTCTATCTTTTTAATGCATCAATAATTGTGATATTGAATGAGATGGCAAATGATTAGATTCCAATTAAATAATAATAATTTATTTTGAATACTAACAATTAATTACCGAGAAGTGACAGTCAAGAATTGTATGGCTCTTTGATATTGTAATTGTTGGAAAGCAATATCGGAATTTCTAGCATCCCTAAAACATTCTCTAATTTTGTTAAATGTATAATTTCTCACTTTTTCATTTCCGAATATTTTGTTAGATTGAGTGTGCTTGAGAAGAATTCTGTAGAGATGAACAGGAGAACGAATAATAGTAGACATGATTATTCAATTTTTTATTTAATTAAAAATTTTGTTTTTTAATTTAAAAAATGCTGAAACAACTCTCCACCAAAGTCCTTTCACCTTGCCTCAACAATAATAACACTCTCAAAATTTCGATATGCACAAGCCAATTGCGAACAAATAGATTGGTTGCAATCAAATCATTATCAAAGCAAGAAATTAAAGATTTAGTAAAAAAGTACGGACCTGAAGCACCAAAAGGCTCGAAAGGATTTGGTCAAGAAGGACACGAACTCAACATCAACATTTTGAAGGAAGGTAAAAACCCAGTTATTAAAGCCCCAGAAGCTTATCCAGAATGGTTATTGGAAATTTCTAGAGCAACAGACCTTTCTCTCGAACAACTCAAGTCAAAGAAGGCCAGTGGACAACAATTAACCTTTGCGGAAGTAAAGAGAATGCATAAATTGATGAGAAGACAAAAAATCAAGGAAAATAATTACAACCGTACTATGGGTATCGTCCTTGCTTAAATTTTACTTTCACTTCATCACAGTTTTCTTTTCTCTTCTTACCTTTTAAATTTTCAAAAACACTAAATAGATTGGCTACTTTGCTCAATAAAAAAACAATTAAAAATCATTTCCGAAATGCAATAATTATTAATTAAAATTGTAACTCAAACTATCAAAACCTATTTCACCCTTAGACATTCTTATGATAACAGAAACTAATATAACCAAAACAATTAGATTCAATTTTAATTCAAAGTTAATTCTGTAGGTTTCATTGAATTTATTTTGTTTGGTAAATTGTTTCAATAACATTACCACTTTCACTCCTAATTTTTCCCTCCAAAAAATGATTTCAAATAATGATGTGTTGGAAATTAAATTATTAAACTCAACGGATGACTCTCTAAAGATACATCACTTACCTTGCCACATTGACCATGATGGGGAAGCCAAAGTGGAGGAATACTTTGAACCTAATATAAAACCAAATAGTAATGATGAATCGATATTGGAAGGTTCATTCAGAGGAAGACCTCTTCAAGGAAAGAAGATTATTCTCTCCGAACAACAAGAAACACCACTCCAAGTAACTGGATACATCATCAATGAAGATAAAAGTTGTGTGCATACATTCAATGATTTTACCACGTGGACACTTGATCAGGATCCACAATATGAACAAGATATTCAAGCAGCATTGGATTGGATCCAATTCTCTTCTATCATTCACAAGGAAATTAAAATGTAAATAAATCTAGGTCTAATTTATTATCCATGCATGGTATAATCACACTCTTGGATCCCAGAACACAATGCAAGTACTTGAAATCATCATCTTTCTTCTGCTGTCTCCTTTAGCTCCTGATCATCAAATAAAAATCTTCATCAAAATAATAATAATAAAAAATGTTTTCAGAACAAACTGGAGAGCAAACTGATGAAGCTCACACTGTTAATACACCATCCGAAAATACTGCCTTCACTATTGATGGAAAATATTTATTAGCATTGTTGAAAGGATTACATCAAATTATGTACGAAAAGGATTCAGACATTACAGAATCAGCTGTCTATCAACAAGTATTCGGAAATGAAATTCTCACTGAAGAACAATCACAATTTGCAAAGAAATGTAAACAAATCATTAAATTAGCTGGATTTAAAAATTGGAATTCGGATGCTTTGAAGGAATATTTAACAAATGATGAGGAAGCAAAATCCTTCATCTCAACTCCTGAACTTGTTCAATCATTTGTTAAATTCTGGTCATTAAACTCTTTGCAAATTCACCAAAAATTGATTAGTGATTCTAAGGAAGAATTTGGTAATACCATGATAGATATGAAATGGAGAATTGATCAAAAGACCAACATTAACAAACTTAGTGAAATTAATGAAAGTGTAGCTGTTGTACAAATATCAACTAGAAGTGATGTCAATTCTACATTACTTTTTGAAATGGACAAGGACACAGTCAAGAGCGTTATGGAACAATTCAAAGTTATTCAATCAAGAATTGACCAACTCTCATAAATTTTGTAAATTATTTTCATACTACATTATACTCTTTGTATCTATCAATAAATTCAATCAAATATGATTTGATAACGTATATTATCATTTGAAGATAGAAATGATTACTTGAAAAGAAAATTGAGAATGGAGAAATTTGATTAATTAAGTTTATTTTCTTCCAGCATCAACTAGATAAAGTAGTTGTAAACTCGTTTGAATTAAACTGAAATAATGGAAGAAGTAATTTCCTAAAAACAAAGAATAAAATTGCAGTAAATTAAATTTTATTAAAATTGATTTAAAAATGAACATTTTACGTCAACTACATACCACCAATAGAAGTCTTATTATCGGAACAACGTACAAGAACAAATTTTCATCATCACTTAAAATTATTCAAAATAATACAAATTATTTGAGAAGATTTTATTCTGATAATCATACTACTAACAGCAATACTACGGAAAGAAAGGACAGATATAAATTAATTTTTCAATATAGAGGAAATAATTATGACGGATATCAAAAGCAAAATAACAAAGGAGAACCACGTGGAAATACCATTCAAAAACATATAGAGGGATCTTTACATAAACTATTCAATACAAATGATATTTACATTGTAGGAAGTTCAAGAACTGATTCTGGTGTTCATGCTCTTCATAATACTTGCCATTTTGATGTGGCTTCGGAAATTATTGAAAAACGAGAAAATTACACAGCAAAGAATGTCATATTTGGATTGAATTTTTACTTGAAGGATGAAGATATTGTGATATGTTCATGTGAGAAGAAGGATATGAATTTTCATGCAAGACATCGTGTTAAGGAGAGAGAATATCAATACAGAGTTTTGTTAACAGGTCCAAAACCTGACTTGGCCTACAAGGTACCTTTCATCCAAGATCAATATTGGATTGTTAATGGAGCTAAATATGAGCAAGGTGGTCCTACTAAACAAGAAATTTCATTGGATTTCAGATCATTGGAAACTTATTTCAGAATTGATGATGTTAGAGAGGCTTGTCAATATTTTATTGGAACTCATAATTTTAATAATTTCTGTAAATCTGATTTACCAGAAAGAGTTTCCAGAATTAAAACCATCAACTCTGTCACTGTAGAGGAAATAGATCTTCAACAGGACCAAACTATCAGTCCTCTATTCTTTTCCACTTCGAAATGTAAGGAAATTAGGTTCACTATCAGAGGAAATTCATTCCTTCATAATCAAGTAAGAATCATGGTTGATGCACTTGTTAAGGTTGGTATTGGAAAGATGAATCCGACCTATCTGAGAGCTCTCGTTCAAAATCCAAATATGAGATATCCAGAGAAGGGCTCAGCTCCACCTCACGGTCTCTTCCTCACTAACGTTGTCTATTATCCAGATGATGTAGTTCTTGAACCACCATCTGACTTTGATTTTGATGAATAAAAAGACAACACCTCGATACTTTTAGTCAGTATCATATTAATGACTAATCTTAAATCATGAATCTACTTATGATTCTTTTTTTGCTTGTTTCACACATGCAATCTATTTTGAATTAAAAAATTTAAATTCTTTAAAAAAATGAACGAAAAAGAAAGGAGGTTTTTTTGCTTTTTATACAAATCGGTACTCAAATTGTGTCGACAATATGATAACCAACCCCTTCTAAAATATTCACTTATTAATCCGAGAAATACAAAGAGTAGTACAATGATTACTCGTGGATGGACAAGAAGTGCTATTGGACAATACGTAATTTCTAAAGTATTTAAACATCCGAAAGCCTTCTTTTATACTCCTCACATTGATTCGGAAAGTAAAATAGTAGCAAATGAAAGTTTGGAAAGAATATGTAAAGATATTTTTAGGAACAAGGATAACATTGCAATGAATACTAATGATGCTATGGAAGTTTGTTTTGGAGTACAAAGTGAAATGAATATTACTTCGGACAAGGTGAAGGAATTATTCTTATCACAGAAAGTGACTGAAATTAAGGAAGAAGAGAAGGAAACGGAGGATGAAATTGGAAAATATGTAACCTTTAACATTTTAAATACTACAGAACCAAAGAGATATAATATTTTGTTATCACACCCAATGTTATCTTCACCTGTTTATGAGAGAACTGCCTATGTCTTGCCTGATAACAGACAACGTTTTGCTGTTATTCTGGGAAAACGTGCTCATGAATTAAAGAAGAAGAAAAAGAAGAAAAAATCAAAGCAATTGAATTCCACAAGTAAAAAGGAAACTAATGAGACAAATCAGAAGGTTGAAAATAACACAGATTCTGATGTGGTATTTGATATTGAGAAATTAACAGATCCTAATGACCCTAATTTATTGAAGAGTAGAATTCCATTGTCAATTGAACCTGTGGCCGCTCCAGAAGTATCTGTTAATAATGATTTTGATGAAGATGGAGAGTATAACGACTTTGATGAGGATTTGGAAATTTATGAAGACAACAATGCCATTCTGGAGGAGTCTCTGATAAACATGGCAGTCAATCAAACTTTAGAAGAACAAAGCAAGCGATACGTAGATAATTTGGTAGAAGAACTGGAAGCAAAGTAAGTTTAATTTGGTTTTTATCCATTTATTTAATAATTTCAAAGACAAAGATTGGCTACATGGAGAAAAGGACAATTGGCTTCTGAAATACAGCATGGGACCTGGTTAGTTGTAACAGTTAATGATCCAACGTACCTGGTGGCCTTAGCAACCTCGAAATCTCATTGGGAAGTTTGGGAATATATTGTGAAATCTTTATCTTTGCAATATCCAGAGCTTGCTTGTTGGCTAGATTTTCCATATGATTGCCCATTGAATTCAAATAAATAGATTGTTTGGAATTTTATTGTTCGGTTTGGTTTTCTGTATTATTGTCGTCTTCCAGAATTTCTTGGTATGAGGAGAATGCGAAACATCCTTCCACTGAAATATTAGCACGTTCATTCTTACACAAGTCGGAAAAGGTGAGCTCAACTGGAATAAGCAAATCCTTGTTGATATTTTGTGGATCTGCATTCAAGACGTAATAATCTTCTGCCTCTAATTGTTGTAAGATTTGAGGGTCCATACTTTTGATTTGTTCTCTTGCAACAATAAATAATTGACTGATTTCAGGAGAAAGATGGTAGAATTTCAATAGCGAGGCCAAACAAACTCTAATGGTCACTGTTTTCAAAATAGCTACATCACTCGAATGAATTAAATTCGACAACATTATATCATTGAATTGGCAGAGATACTTTGTCACCAATACTATGTAAGGTTTGATAATGTGGGGAAATGTAAATTTGTTGGTGGTCATTGTCATTTCTTTCAGAGCCCAAGACAAATATTTGATTGCATCAGGTATTTCCAAGTTAGTACACGAACTAAAGGCAATAGCAATAGAGACCCAAAGTTTTCTGAATTCGCCCACTTGTGTATTAATATCTGTCAATATCCTCTCATAAAGTTCCTTTGGGGTATTAATGTTCTTTTCCTGTTTGAACTTTTGAATAATTACTTCTTCAAAATTATGATCTTTGAGATTCTTCAAACATTTTTCTAATATAAAGTAATGGTAAGCTCTTTCGAATAGTAATTGTCTATGGTCGTTTTCATTCTTCATATTCGTTACAATAGCCTTGAAGAAAACTGATTTGCTAACAAATTTCTGATCTGTCAAGTTTGTTCCACTAAAAGCCTTAACATATTGCTCGTCCTTTTTGATTCTTGATTGGAATTCGTTTGAAAGAAGAATGAAAACAATATCCTCCCTTGGTGTTTCCTTCTCATTAATCTGTTGCATTTCTTTCAATAGGTATGGAGATCTTGGTAACAAATTCAATAAAATCTCATTGCAAAGTCTATCTAAATCTTTCTCTTGATGACCTCCATTCTTCAAACTGCCTGATAGCACTTCAACAACTCTAAGAGCAGATTGCTTCTTTTTTTCTGGCTTCTGACAAAATTGAGCCACAACTCCAGAAATAATTTTAGATTTAGATTCCCAAATCTTGTAGTCATACTCAAAACCTTCATGTAGAGTTATTTTTCTCTTCATATATAAATTGGAATCTGAATTGGGTGTTGTAATACTGAGATAGTGGTCATAAATTTCACGACAGAAAATAAAGCAGGCCCTTATAATATGTGATGGAATGGTCGTTGGATTTACAAAGTGAGCCCAATCGTTTCTTATACCCTTCAATTTCATAAATGTGGCATGAGCTGGTAAAAGATGCTTATAAAAACTAAGAGTTTTCTTTAGGGATGTGAAATCAAGATTTTCAAATCCATTCTTCTCATAAATAATTTTGATATTCATCAAACGAAAGAGCTTTTTGCTTGTTTTGATAAGTTCATAAAATAATCTAGTAATAACACTGACACTGTCAAATTCTAATGAAAAATAAGCGTTTCCTGAACTACTCAATTTTGGAGCTAATTCAATCAATTTAGCTTGCTCTGTCTGACTTTCAACTTTTTTAGGACGAGCAGTTAAATTATAGCTCTTCTTATCTGGTATTGCAGACGGTTGTTGAGAATTCTGATTAACTTCATAAGCCTCAACACCCAAAGCAATTATTAAATGTGGAATAATTATCTTTTTTACAATATAAAATTCAAATTTAGCATCCAGTTGACTTTTTAAAAACAAGAATGATTGCAGCTTTTCTTTCGAATCAAACTTGATCTTTTCCAAATGATTAATAATTGCCCTATAATGATTACAAATTGAAAAACACAAATCATTCTGAGCAATCCTCTCTTCCAAAATAATCTCCAACTTTTTCCTCAAATTATTACTTTTCAAAGCTGATGATGCTGAAGGAATTGGTGATGGTGTCAATGATGGTCTATTATTGAGTGTAGAAGGATTCGGTTGGATCACGATCGATTTGCTATTATTATAATTATTATACTTGTTATTAGAAGAATTGTAATTGTGATTGAATCGAGTGGCATTATTTGGCATGGATTGTTGTTGTTGTTGATGGTAATAATTATTATTATTAGTTGTAGTATTATTATTTATATAATTGGTAGAATTATTGGATTTTCCTTCCCTACTATGCTGTTGTTGCATCTGATTATTATTATTAGTATTATTGGTATTAGTATTACTATTGGAAGTATTTGCTGCAGGATTGTTTGAGTGATGGTGCTGCTTTTTGTGTGGGTGAGTGTGATGGTGATTTCCAGGCATTTTTTTCTGATCTAATTTTAAAACTTATTGGGAATTCACATCTTTCAAATTTACTTTACAATGGTTTTATTTGTACTTTCATACTCTATGAAAGATGATATTTCTGTCCATTTTCTTTTGGTAAATAACAAAATGTGAATTCCTATTCCTTTTTTGAATGTTGTTACAATAAATACATTAGAATTTACAGTATTCTTTAACTTCCAAATCGAAACGAGAATAAGAATGTGAAATTTTCCTTAAATACTGAGCTTCCTTAATGTAAATTTACGGTAATTTGTTTGAGGAAACATTTCCATAGCCTACTCGGAATACATCAAACAGAATTTTCCTTTAGGAACTCTTAAGAGGTGTTATCGGAAATGGAAATGTATTCATCCGCATATAATATTTCATTACATGATACAATATAATCAAACTATTATAATGCTCAGAGTGGAATGATTATTATTTGACCTTGTTAACAATGTTGCTCCACTTGTCTGACTTGTTGCCTAGAGTTTTTTTATCTTCCTGTTTACGGAGACAATTTCTTTTCCCGAGATGACTCCGAACATGCATCACATCCATCACATGAAATGAAATTTTAACAACAAAAAAATTCACAACAACTCGTGCTGCTGACTCTTTTCGCGCCAAAATCGAAAAAGCCTTTTTGTGATTTTTTTTTGTTCGTTCAACAGTTGCAGCGTTCTTCGATAGAGAGTCTTCAACAAACAACAACAATATTGTGTGGTCGTTAGCCTAACGATACTTATCAATATATAGAAGAATAATAATTTGAGAATCATCAGATCGGAAGATTCCAATTTTTAATATATATATTTATTTACAATGAAGAATATTATTATTAATAGTAGTTTTAACAGATCCTCCAGGGGAGTAACAATATTATCATCATCATCATTGAAAATCCTTCTGTGTTGTCTTGTACTGTGCATAGTACTTTTAGGCAATTATGGAATTAGTGGATACAATGTGCCTCGCTCAAAAAGAATTCTCCCAAATGATCCTGTCGCTTTTTCTCAGCTAAGGGATTATATTTCAAAACAAAATACAATCAACAAGGTTGATCCTCCAAAACCAAATACAAATTATATATTTAGAGGACCTGGAAGTGCAGGTGTTTGTGTTCCAACTTTATTATTTGGAAGTTTCGTCAAAAATATGTGGTGTGAAGTTGTCAATCCGTATGCTGGCACACCTGACATTTTCTTTGACACAACAATTATACCAAAAGGTGATTTTAGTTATGAATGTGAATCTGGGCCTTATAATCATTCTGAACCACATGACGACCAAATGAATAATTGTAAAAGTATTGTGGGTATTAGAGGTTTTGATGAAAATTTCATCCTATATGATATGAGTTATGTAGTGGAAGCATTTTCAAATGGTAGAATTTTCCTTATGAGAAATACCCTTGAACATATGTTTGAAAAAGCAACAAGAATTTACTATAAGCCAGAACTTTTCAAGAATATTATCAAATTTGATGGACATGCCAAGGAAACAGGTTATGGTTCTGATGCCTATGACCACTTGTCATTTGCTCAAAATGCTGTTGGAAATAACCAATTATATATTAATGGTATTTTTAACATTACATTAGACTTTGCTGATGGGTCTCTCAAAGGAAAGAATTGGTATTATCCATTAGATGAATCTGTCAGTGATGTTTTACAATTACGTATGGTTAGAGAATCACAAGAGCAACATATTTATTCTGTTGCTTTGGCTAAAATATCATCAACAAAATATCAAATTTACTTTATTCAACCTGAAGCAGTTTCACAAAATGAGTTCAAGGTCACCAAATGGACAATTACTGTTCCTGAAGGTAACAAGAATGTTGTCTTTGATCTTGCCCATCAACATGGAAAGTTTTCTCCATCTGCCCCAATGCGTATCGATCCAACTTTTTTATTCGCTAAGAAATTGAGCACCTCTAGAGTTTTGGTAAGCATTCAAACAGATAAGGAGGTTAGAATTTTTGAATTTTCAGAAAGAGATGCCCCACAAAAAGAAATTGATTTTACCACCAAAGACTTGTTGAATACTTTCTATGTTGCCCCTGAGTACACTGAAATCACCTATTCTCACTTAGTGGCTGAAAAGATTAGAAGACCTTTAGCAATTACAAGACAAACCACTTGTGATAATGTTCAATTTCCAGTTTCTCAAAATATGTTCTTGATTTTGGGATTAACACAAACCTATAACGGTCCAAGTAATCCAATTTACAGACTCACCATTCATCACATGGAAGAGTTTTATAGCTACAACTTTGAAAGGGATTTCTCCAACACTGCAAACAGAGCAAAGAATTTTGCCTGTAGTGGATCTCAATTTATCAATGCTAACGGTGAATGTGAAGATAACGTTGAAAATTATGAAGTGTTTGATTCAGAAATTATTTCAATTACCTCAAGATTCATGGATGTAAACCATACTACTGGAGCCGTTCAATCTTATTTTGAAGGAGGTAAACTCAATCCTGAAGTATTTTGCGAAATGGAATATATAGGATCTGGTAGACCACCTCATAGGGAATCTTGTAGAATAGCTGCCAAGAACTTAACTTGTGAAATTGAAATTTTCAATGGTGGTATGGGAGATGTAAGAAACCTTTACAGTTTCTTCTATGGATATTGGCAACAAAATATCTATGTTGCTAAAGCTTCTGCTGCTATGGAAATTCATGCAATGGCTTTGGATATTGACCTTGTTAAACCTCAAGCCTATGTTTCTCTCAAGAAATTGAACAGATTCAAAACTCTAGGAAATATTATTGATGTTTTCGTTTCAACCAACAATCAACATTTATTTATTGCTGTTAGCAGACAAAAATGGGAATTAGAAGCAAAGAAGAGATATAGTCTTGTCTGTGAAACTCTTTTGCCTAATCCTGATAATGTCTTCCTTAAGATGTTCGATGATGAATGTACTCTCGTTCCACCAACTCCAATCGATGAAAATCAATTTGCTATTGCTTCAAGTTCTTGTGTTAGAGGAAATGTTTGTGGATTTTTCAGTAAGAATCAAGTTAGACCATCTGCATCAAAAGGTACTTTTGTTTACAGGTCTCTTGCAGAAATTCCTTGTATTTTGGGTAGTTATTGTGTTGCTGGTATTAGAATTCCATGTCCTTTTGGTTATGTTTGCCCAGATTTTGCTATGGATGCACCTAAAAAGTGTGATGCCGACTATGGATATCAAACATGTTACAGCCAAAATTTAGTCTCTGCATATGAATGTCCAAATGGTACCTTGTGTACAACTGATTATCTTATTCCTATTCCTGCTTCTCCAGGTCACTTTGTTAAGAAGACCATCCAACCAGATGGTTCATTACTTCTCAATGGATTGGCTTTGTGCGAGGAGGGAGATTATTGTAACTTGGGAAGAGAGGTCATTTTGACTCCTGAAAACAAAACCTTGACCAGTCTTCTTTGTCCTGCTGACACTTATTGTGTTAATGCATCAATTTTGCAACCATCTCTATGCTCATTCACCAATGACTCAATGGATTACTGTCCACCTGGTACTGTTGAAAAGGATTTGTGCCCAGCTGGTTTCTATTGTGAAAATCCAAATTCCATTAAGGAGTGCTCACTGACCCAATATTGTCCTGAAGGTTCATTCACCTATTCTCTTTGCCCAGAAGGTTATTATTGTCCAAATGCTAGTCTCAAAGTTATTTGCCCAGAAGGATATTTCTGTAGACAAGGCTTTATTGAACCATCTACATGTTCTTGGTTCTTTTCTTCTTGTCCTGAAGGTAGCCCAACTGATAGAATGACCATTGGAGGCTTGCTCCTTGTTTTGTGTTTGCTTGTTTTATTGGCATGTCTTTACTTTGCTTATGGAGCTGCATTCAAGTTTTATGTCAAGATGAGTGCTCGTCAAAGGGAGGAAAATCCACATGAAGCATCTTCCCTCTTTTCCAGAGCTCAAAAACAACAAAATTATGGCAGTAGTTTCCATGAAGAACAATTTACTGTTGACATTGGATTCCAAGATTTAGGTCTTGTTTTGAGAGGTTCTGGTAAGAAGGTTCTTGATGGTGTTACTGGTGAAATCAAACATGGTAAATTGACTGCTGTCATGGGTTTGAGTGGTGCTGGTAAGAGTACATTTATTACAACACTTTCCAATCGTGCCTACTATGGTGCTCAAGTTGGTAAAGTATTTGTTAATGGTGTTGAAGAACCATTATCAAAATACAATCGTAAGATTGGATTTGTTCCACAAGATGATATTATGATTAGCTCTATGACTGTCGAAGAAACCTTATTCTTCTCAGCCAAGACAAGACTTGATGCCAATACTCCATCTAAACAAATTGATTCCATTGTAAATGATGTTATCAAAGTTTTAAGATTAGAAGATGTCAGACACAGTATTATTGGAGATCAAGAAAAGAGAGGTATTTCTGGAGGTCAAAAGAAACGTGTTAATGTTGGTATTGAACTTGTTTCATCTCCATATGTTTTGTTCTTGGATGAGCCTACATCAGGTTTGGATTCTGCCAGCTCTAAGGAAGTTTGTGAAGCTCTTCAAGCAATTTCTAGTTGTGGTATCACTGTTATTACAGTTATTCACCAGCCTAGATATGAAATTTTCAACATGTTCGACAATTTACTCCTCTTAGGTAAGGGTGGTAGAACCATTTACTTGGGGTCAGTTCATAGAGTCGAAGAATACTTTAAGGAAATTGGTTTTACTAAACCTCTTGGCACTAACTTGGCTGACTTTGTTATTGACGTATCTGCTGGTCTTATGGAAAGAGATGATGGTGAAGAATTCCATCCTACTGATTTACCTGCCATTTGGGATAGATTGAAGGTCAAGTATGCGGATGATCAAACTGGTATTGCTCAACATTTGCCACCAATCGAGAATGAATCACCAACCTCCTTTGAAGGAACTATCCAAGCAACTGAAGTCAAATCATGCTGTAAGACTAATGCTCCACCTGCCAGAGTTAACAAATTCAAGAATCCAAGAATTCCGTACTTTTCTCAATTCTGGATGTGTTTCAAGAGAAGTTGTACACAATTATTGAGAACATTACCTAGCTTGGTACTCGATTATGCGTTAGTATTCTTGTGCGGTGCCTTCCTTGGTTTAATTTATTATAATAAGGTTTACATTGGTCCTCCACCAAAATCTGTCTATGAAATGTGTCCTAATGGTTTAGAAGAAATTTGTGCTCAACCTCTTGAAGATCCAATCTATGCAACATCCTCATTGATGACATTGGCTATGGCTCTTATGGGTGCCATGTCAGCACTCAGAGTTTTTGGTAATGAATATCTTGTTTTCTATAGAGAAAGTCAAACTGGTCTCAGCACTTTCTGCTATTTCTGGGCTAAGGACATTTCAATGTTCATTGTAAACATTTTTGCTCCTATGGTTTTCCTTGGAATTTACTACACAACAGTTGCTCCTAGAGCGCCCGTATACGAATACTATTATGTTTTATTGTTGGTATATTGGACTTCATATGGTTTGGGCTATTTTATTAGTATTATTATTCAACCAAACATTTCTCAATTGACTGCTGTAGTTATTGTTTTCATTTTCAATACTTTCAGTGGTGCTACAACACCTCTACCAACCTTCAAATCTATGTATTTCCCTATCAATATTTTACCTTATCTTTCCTACTTGACTTACAGTCACGAAAATGCTTATCTTATTGAATTGAAGAGATACGAGAATATTTATGACCTTTCTAAGAGTTTGAAGATTATGGGCTATGAGTGGGATGAATTCTACATGAGTATTTATATGATGGTAGTTTTTGGTTTTGTTTTCAGAATAATCTCTTTTATGTCCCTTGTTTGTGTCAAACCATCTAGTTTCTATAACCTTGCTGTCATTGCCACTCACAACTTCTTCTCTACTCAAGCCAGAAAAATATTTTCTCTTTGTAAAAGAAGTTCTTCCAATGTTTAATAAATCCTCATCTTAAAAATTACAAAAATTGCACCGTAATTATCTCCAAAACAGTTCCAAACATGTAACTAAGTCCAAAATCCAACGTTTAAATTTTGGATTCTTAGTATCGTTGGTGTAATGATATTACATCACTCAAGGGCATTAGTTTTTACGTTATCAAAAGAAAAGCCCTTACTTGCTCTCACTAGTAACGAGTATAACCTCAATGTGTTTTTAACTGACCCTTGAAGGTCTACATTTTCTCTGGTGAGATGCTCTACTCTTTTCTCCAACGTCATTGTGTTTTCCTTAGACTCTTCAAGGAGGCGAGAAAATTCCTCCCTAAATTCATTTGCAGATTTTATCATTTCCTGCAAAAGGATTGCCTCTTTCGAAGCTTTCGATGTACTCTCTACACAACTATAGTCAAGTGTGTTTTCTATTTGTTGTTTGAGGGAGTTAATGTTTAAGGAATTCAATGAGTTGATTTGGAGAAGGTTCTTCACTTTGGATTGAAGTTCTTGTTCGGATGCTTTGGATGATTTTTGGAGTGTCTGATTTTCATTCTCAAGGACAGCAAGCTCCAGCCTGAGTTGAGTGATCTTTTCCTCATTATCTTTACATTTCTTTCCTAGTTCCCTCTCTATTGTTTCCCTTTCATCATTCCTTGTGTTTGAGCTTTCCGATAATTCCTTCTTCAACCTTCCAATGTCCTTTTCATAAAGCTTGATCTTGTTTGTCAAATCTACATTTGCCTTCCAAGACTACCGAATATTATGAAGAGTAGATTTCAACATTGAAAGAAATAATGGTATTGTAAACGAGTTGCATTGGTATAATACTTACATTGTTAAGGAGAGTTCTTGATGTATGTTCAAAGGTCTTTGTGGTGAAATCCCATACATGAAACAAGTGTAAACTTTCATCCATATGGAGATTTGGAAAGAGAATTGCCTGTTGTTTGATTTCTTGTAAATCACTCCTCAATCTAGTTACTTCCTCTGTGTACAGATGTTTCATTTGTAAAATGATTTGCTTTTTGATTTAAATTTTCAAAGGCTTGATTCAAATAACTTACCCTGTACGTTGAGTTCTCCTTCTCTAAAGTGATCATTCTTTCTCCGATACAGTCAAACAAGTCTAGACAATCAGAAAAGAGAGAAGCAAAAGATTTACAATCATCAAAGAATTCATTCATACTGATCATGTTACCGTATTGCATATTGATGGTAAACACCAAAGATTGAAAATGTTTTTGCAAGTCTTGAAGTAATTCCATTTTTTATTGGATGGAATTGTATTTGTTGTGGGAGGGAAAATGATAGTGGAGGAAAGAGGCAATAATCACTGCAGTGAGAGTGAGGTTATTTACATTAGGGGAGGAAGATTAAGGGACAAAATTGGTCAATTCGCAAACATTAATTGGTAATTGCCTTAGCACCTTCGGTATTGTTAGTATTTTCAAACTTTTTCTCTTCTACAACAGGAGCATCTTGAGTAATGCCCAATCTCTTGAGTCTGTGCTTATCAAGTTCCATGACGTTACCCCAAAAGTCTGAATGTTCAAAGACAAATGTTGAAGTACCACCCCAAGTTGTATCAATTTGTGCAAGATCAATGTGTTTTCCAAAAATCTTGGCCTTTTCGCTTTCCTTACCATTCACAAAGTGAATCTTATTCTTTGTAACTGGATTAATGAATGGAGAAATTGCTCTCCAGAAAATATTAAAGATGAAAGGTGTATCAACCATAAAACAAGCACCAAGTCTTTCTGGGTAACATTCGTTCAAAATGCTTAAAGTTTGTTTGGCAACAGAAAATGGTGGAGCGTTTCTTGTAGTATAGCCGTTAAAGTCAATGATCCAAGTCATTTGTTCAACACCTTCTGGCATTGCATCAACTGCTCTTTCCATAGTATATACCAATAATTTAATATTCTTTTCATAGTCAGTAGAATTTTCTCTAGCAGGGAACATGTATATAATTGGTCTATTATTCTTATCAAATCCTCTTTGGAAGAGTTTTCCTGATGATGATTCATCTTCCAATTCTTTGGCAGTAATTTCATCTGGTTTAAATGTTCTTCTCCATTCAAGACAGCTGTTCATTAACTTTTCTGCCTTGTTTAAATCATAGTCTCTTGCTCTGAGGAAACGTAAAAGTGATGGTTCATCAAGATATTTACGTTCTCTATCGGTTAAACTATCATAATCGATTTTCTTGATAAAATCGTTTAAAATTTCATTTTGTTCTTGCGTCAGTGATGTTCTTGGGTTATATCCCTTGGTAACATCAATGAATGATGTGGCGCTGTGCCTGTTATTATTGGTATAATAATAATGGCAGTGCAGTTTAATAATGCACATAACAATGGTCATTCAATGAATTAGATAATGAAAAAGAATCTATTAACGTACATTCTAGTGTGACCCTTTCTTTCAGACATTTTTTTGTTCTTGTTGATTGCTGATTCTATCAAGCGTGAGTCAAAATTGAGGACGCAAATATTCAGGCGGGTTTTGATGGTGTTGTGATCGGCTTTCGAAAAAATGTCTCGCGCAGTTTTTGTCAATTGCGACTCTTACACAATGGCAGTTTTAAAGCGGTTGCACTTTCAATAAGGTTTCAAAAATCCATCTCCGACAAATTGAGCGTGCTTGTAATGTTATTATAGTATTTGGCAATACAACCATGCTTGGAGAGAATAATCTAAGGTTCCATGTTCGAATAAATCAATACAATGATGCACCTGTTGACATCAATTCCATTGTAGATAGAAACAAAATTGATACTACAACTTTTATTTCAATCCATTCTGAATTTTGGATTCTAACAATGGTCCAATTGCTAAGAAAGATTTTTTCCAGTTTTAAAAGATTGTGTTATACTAGTCATGGTTGGTAAAAAATACTGAAAGAATCACTCAATTGGTGATTATCTGGAATATAAAGAAAGATTAAAAAATTAATCAAGCAAAACGTTGAGGATGGGATTCGAACCCACGCGGATTACTCCACCAACTTAGCAGGCTGGCGCCTTAACCACTCGGCCACCTCAACTTACATTGATATAAAAACAACTACTCATTGTATCATCAAAGAATAAGTTTACTGGTTCTCATCTCGTTTACTTGACGATTCAAAAGGATTCAGAATGAGCTCTCCATTTTCATCCTTTGCCTTCTGTTCAACATGGCCAGATGAAACGCCCAAAGGTGCCTCCTTTCTACTCTTATCAAACCACTCTTCCTTAGATAGAACCCTTGAGGCTGTATTTGGATCGTCTTTTTCATTCAATCGGGTAGCAACATAGTTTTCTGTGGTTACGATTTTCTCAACCAATTCACCTCTATCATTGATATAGGAAGTGTATTTCGAGTTGGACATTTTTCTTCTAAAAGATTTTAAATATCCTTCTTTGATAAAATCCTTCTTCCAGTTTATTGCTCTATTATTCTAGAAATGAAGACAGAAGTGAATTTTAGAATAATTCCTTTTGTGGAACAGTGTATGAAGTCTTGCCGCCAAATTTTGTACAAAAACAAGTTTAAAAAAAATGACAAAATCTAAGGAATACGACCAAAGCGTCCAAGAAGACGACGAATTTTTAGCCTCATCACCACAAGATGAAGAACAAGCATATTTTGATTCAATAATAGGGGCTCTCGAGGAAACGTTGATGGGTAGGTATTTTGAGATTCTTTTTACTGAAGAAAATGCCGAACAATATTTTGTATGATGATGAAATATCCTCTTTGGTTCATACAATAACAACCAATCCAACATATCGCTTGATTATTTCTTAATAATATAGAGAATCAATTTTCCAAAATGATAGATTCTTTTGCTGAAAAGTACTGTAATCAATTCGATGAAGGAGAAGAAAACAAGCTTGTATACACATCAATATTTACCGAGTATCAAGGTATGATCGAAAAATACCTGGAGCAATCTTTATCAGAAAAGATTGATAATTTTGAAATGGATCGTTTTTTAAAAGTGCTGGAAAAGGTAGAGAAGGACAGACAGAAGAATAACGATATTGAAGATGATAGCAATGACGATGATTGGGAAGATTTTGAGGAAGGTGATATGTCAGGAGATGTTTTCGAAATGCTTCTTTCATTTACAAACTTTATAGATTTCAAAGAATTGATGCTTTCATACAAGAAGAAGGATTATTTTAATGACAAATTTTCAGGATTATTGGTTGTTTCCAATAACTTATAAGTAATCCAACATTCCTCTATTGTACAGTCAAAAATGCTCTCAAATCTCTCTCACTCATATAATTATTAAATAAAACAAAAAGGTCAATAATTAACCTTATTAAAACCATTCATCAGCATTTGATTCTGAGGAAGAGGAAAGAAGTCCACGTTTTTGTTTTGCCTTGATGATTGGTTTATCTTCCTTCTGAGAAGTCTTGATAAGATTATAAAGGAATGAAAACATGTCATTGATACCACTACCAGACAATGCACTACATTCAAAACTAGCAATACTTCTATCAATGAAAAAGTTCTTGGCAAATGCATTAACCTGTGACATGGATAATTGTCTTTCCAAATCACACTTATTAGCAGCAATCACACAAGGAATTGTTGACATGGATAAATTTTCTAACATTAGTGCCTTGTATCGATTCAAAACTTGTAGCGTTTTTGGACGACTCAAATCAACCACCAATATAAATCCATCACAATCTTTAACACATTCAATGGTTAAACCAATATCATTTCCTGGTGGTGAATCCAATAATTTAACAGTCACATCCTTTCCATCCACAATAACAAAACAATTTTGACCTTCCAATACTTCTTGGTCACTCTTTGGCTGTTTAAATGTAAATCCTGATGTTTCTATTTGTTGTTTAGCAATACTTGTTTTTCCACTTTCACCATCTCCTAATATCATTATTTTCAGTACCTTTCGATTGAGTCGATGAGTTGATGATGAAAGTGTACTTATATCATCCTCCGCAGATGCTGATACAATCGGTGATGCAAAAAGTCTCTTAAAAATCATGTCAATATATAATATGATAATATGTCAGTTTGTTGTTGTTGATGTTATTCCTCTCGAAGGTATAAATTGTTGTGAGATGAAGAAATACTTTATATCGAGGCAAGTACTTTAATTTTATGTACGAAATGATGATGTGGAATATATTTGCTGCGATTCTGATGATGGATGGTCAGTGAACTAGTTGCAGCGTCTATTTATGTGTGCTAGCTCGTTGGGATGTGTGTGTTTTTTTTCTAATGATTGGCGAAGGGAATGCGAGGTTCTCATGTCAACTGCCACCACAAACAATGAGGTATTGCCATTCTGGAGAATGATCTCTAACAGTATAGTACCAGTCAATTTTGAGTGATCACTTTTTGAAACAATCAATAACTGTAGTTGTTCAACATATTGTTTAATAGTATTATTGTAATGTTTCGTTTAGTTCAGTTTAATTCAAAGGAACTTGATACCTCGTTCCAACATCTCCCTTTTTACATTACGCAAGCCTTACAGAAGTACTCACACGAACTCTTTTCAACGTTAATTAAACTGTAGACGAAACATTTAAACTTTACAATAGTCAACTTGAAAATGTGTTCAACACTATACCCAAAGCAAATTCCAAATTGCACAATTTAAAATGTATCATTAGGGCAAAATATTTCAATTCCGATCACCTCGATTTTCGATCATCTTGAACAATTTTAATAGTAAACTTTCAAAGTTTTTATGTACAACAAAATTACCAAAGTTTACAACCATTTTTAATATGAAAAAAATATAATTCCGATCACCTTCATCATCATGATTAAGAAGAAATTAACAAAAAAGCAGGAACATGAACAACAGCAACAGGAGGAGGAGGAGAAGAGAGATAAAGCATTAGAATATTAAAATACCACAAATGGTGCCTCCATCAGAAGCGTAGCCAAAAAATTCGACATTCCATATACAACTTTTAATGATCTAGTAAATGGAAGATCATCAATTAATTCACATGCTGGTAGAAAGACCTACTTTACTAAAGAGGAAGAGGATGAATTAAAGGAGTGAAAATAATCCAAAAAAGACTTTACAAAGATATTACATGAAGCATATGAAAATTCTAACCCATCATAATATTGTTAGTGGATATACTATGGATAGAAATCCAACCTCCTCTCCAAGTGCATCATCATCACAAAATATATGCTGCTACTATGGATGTAAATTTAAAGACGATAATGACATGCTCTACTTGTAAAAAATTATGCCATTCCAAAACATGTACAATGCCATCAACAGAAACAATCAATGGAAAAGAGATTACCAACATCTTATGTATTGATTGTGGAGAGAAAGAGCCATGACTTCCCAATGACATTTCAAATAAATCAACAATTTATTTCTACACCAATGATCGGAATTTGAATGTGATCGGAATTAAATTATTTTGCCCTAGTACTTTTAGTGGGATTTTATCGGCTTGAAACCAAAGCAAGTTTTGGCTGAAAACTAAGCAGTCAATGGATGTCAATACTTGGGTTTTCGGGAGATTTTACCAACATTCAATATAAAATAAAAAATAAATACAGACACTTAGATTTGAGAATCCAAATAATATATTTTATCTTGAGATAATCTCTTATTTGTTATTCCATCAAGAGATGATCCTCGCCAAAAACTACACATTAATATTGCGAGTCCCAAAGCATGACATTTGACAGTTGCTGAGGGATGTGTTTGACTTGTATACGTGAACATCATTCTATATTACCTTATAATATTAAGCGTTGGTTCATGTATTGCTTGTTGATGTATTGTGATTCTATGCAAACACTCAATTTCCTAATCCTTGAAATTGTTATCCCAAAACCTGCCATCATTAGAGATAACAGAATAGTGAAATATTGACAACTTTTTCATCTCGAAACCTGGCGCACTTTGTTCAAAGATTTTTATCTTTTCATTTAGGAGATGAGCATGTCTGGAGAACAAGTTTTTACACGAAAGTTGTCTATACATCATTCAACTTTTTATTTAGTGATAAAGAGAGCAACTGTAGAAAGTTCTTTTAGTTGCAGCAAACATTTTAATTCAATTTTCTTACAATTAAGGGCCAACCAACTTGTATCACTGCATACTTATGAATGCTTTTTGATTTGTCAGCATCATTTTCATATTGAGCATATTGTTTGACTTGAGAAATTGCAGAATTCAAAATTGATCTGGCTACAACTTTCTCTTTGGCATGAGTAAGTACTTCCATTTCTAATAATTCTTCATCAGTTTGTTTAGATAAATCTTTAAATATATTTTTAAAAATTTGCGGATTCCAATATTCAATATTGGAATATTTTGTTAAAGAATTTGGTCTAATACGTTTGAATTCAATTATTAATACTTTTTTAGAAGTTCTTATCACAAGATCAGCACGTTTGATGTATTCCTTTTAATATTTTACAAATGATCAACAAAAAACTTCTCATCAAACCCAGTTCCATTCTTAACATTTTATTTTATGAAATGTTTAATTTACTTTCCTCACAATAAGAGGCCAACCAACTTGAATGACAACGAACTTGTGGATAGTTTTATCATTATTGCCAAGTAATTCTTGTTCTTTTTTGGCATATTGTTTAACCTTAGAACTTGCCTCATTTAAGATACTTTCAACTTTAACATATTTGTTTGCCCATTTTTGAAAAACTAGCATATTCAATAACTGGCTTTCATCAGCTTGTAATAATTCTTTAAATTTTTCCTTAAACATATAAGGTTTCCAAATTCTAATAGTAGAATATTGTGATAAATACATTGGTCTCAAATGTTTCAATTCAATGATAAATATGTCATTGTCGGTTGAAATAACAAGGTCAGCTCTTAATTCAGTATATTCTTTTCCATTGATATGATAATTTGTATATTCCTTTTCTGCTCTAAGAGTAAAATCTTTGCTTCTATATAAAGAATATGATCTCAATGCAGATTCAATACAAGATTGTAAACCTCCTTCAGACATATCATTGTCAAACACTGTTTCTTGCTTGCTTAAAATACTCCAAAGTAATTTTTTCAAATTATCTTGAGTTGGTTCATTAATAAAAGTTGATATATCACTTTCACGTAAAGATATAAGTCTACGTAACTGTTCCAAATATTGAACCTTTGCAATTTCATTTGGAATTAACAATTGTTTTGGATTCATTTGTTTTGAGGATGATTCTGTGAAAGTAATCATACCATGATAATACATGAATGATAAAGCATTATCACGAATCTTTTGTATATCTTCTTCATTGGATGGTGGATCAATAATCTCTCTTAATTTCAGTGAAGGATAAATTGACTCTGTTACTTCTACATAATCTTTTGAAAGTAATTGTTGAATAATATCATTCGATACAACTGATGATGCCAAAGTTGCAAAAACGTTCTCACTGATCATTGTGTTGGTATCTGTTAATATTGATAATGGAATTTCTTGTTTTTGTAGAACAGCATTTCTGAAAGGTTCATCTTTTACAAGTTTGTTCAAAAAGAACATTGAAAGAGTTGTGTTGAATAGAGCATGTTTTGAACCAGGAAAATGATAACCTTTATAATACTTTTTCATGGTTGAAATGGTAATATCTTGATCATTTCCAATAATATCAATGTTATTTAATGCCATTCTCAAATCATTTTCTGTAAAACCAACCAAACCACCAAATATCTTATCAGAGGAAATATTACTGGAAACATTATATCCAGATGCATCAGCAAGAGCAATAGGAGTGATACCAGTGATGATACTACGAAAATCTTGTAAACCAGTAGCGGAAGACTCTTTCAATCTTTCAAAGAAAGAACGAATTGGTGAAGATGTTGGATCTCCTCTCTTTCCTTCAACTATTAATTGATATTTTTCAGGATTTTCAAACATTAATTTGTTTGCAAATCTATCATATTCATCAATTAATACCATTAATTTGCCTTTTCTCTTGACTAAAAGTTGGATAAGTTTTTGATAAGTATCAAATGAATCATTTTGATTAATGCTAACCTCACCACCCATACCATAACATTCCAAAAATCCTTCAATGGTTGTATTGATTTTTGTGTGAAGTCGTTGATTAATATCATCAGCAGTACCATCAACTTGAATAGAAAAATCTAACTTTAAAACATAATATTGATTCTTTCCAGGTGTCCAATTATTTTCATCACCAATCCATAAACCAGAAAATAATTCATCAAATTCATCTTTCTTGTTAACATCATAATATGATGAAAGCATTGATAATAATAGTGATTTTCCCCATCTCGGAGGACGAACAAAAAATAATTGTTTTCCACTTTCTTCTAATAGAGGAATTAAATTAGTTTTATCAACATAAAATTGTTTACTTCTTCTGATGGAAGCAAAATCTGATTCACCATATGGAAAATATGGCACCAACAAATTTCGGTCACCAATATTTTTAAATTTAATATTTTCAACATTATTTGTTGTTGGTTTTAATGTATTTGAATAGTTTTTAGTTTGATTCACTCTATTAATTGTAAACTTGTTAATATCATTAGTTAAATTATTAATTTTTAATATTGATCTGTTGATTTTGGGTGATGCAGTAAATAACTGCAATCTATTGATTTTACGAAGGAAGGTATGTTTCATATTTTTGATGATTTTTTTTTAAGCTATTTGATGGCACCGTTGTGATGATTGTGATGGTGTTGTGATTTGGTGATTGCATGATTTGATGATGATAACGTTGGTCGTATTGAATGTAGTTTGGAAAAAACAAGTGCAAATACTTGAAAATAATGTACGTATTGTCATTCATTTCAACACGTTCCAATAATTCATTGTGCTGGTCAAATAAAAAGTACTTTCCGACCCTTCCAAAGGAATACCTTGTGGATGAATCCAATATTTCCTGGTTTCGCCCAGGCATGTATACCAACCACATGGATAATTAACATAATCTAGATTATTATTGTCAAGAACTTTGACCTTCAGAGTAGTGCAACAACATGTACTTGTTGAACATGACCCAATATTCATAATTTTGTGTATCATGGTCAAGATTTGCTAGCAGCTATGGGTTATAATCTTTATGAAGCTATCGGAAGAGGATATATGACTGGAAATTCAGAAAAATTTGACACATCTGCATACTATTGTAATTTAATACTTCCATGTTCTTCTACGCTTGATAATCATTTTCATCACCCAAATGTTGGCTATGGTGATACTTCTTTAGATGCAGCTGATTTCTCACATCTACGTGAAATCATTGGAATAGATAATACTACATTAGGTATTTTGCAAGTGGATGGAATGGATCTTTTCTCTAGTTTAAGTATTAATCGTAAATCTGGATTATTAATTGGAGCTATTCAAGGTCCTATTCCAATAACACAATCACATACAATTAATGATAATATTATTCAAAATAATTTTCTGGCCGAAAAGGTTATCCAAACACTCTATATTGAAGGAAAATTGAGAATTCCAGGCAATTTCAAGTTTTGCAAGTCTGAAACAAGTGAAGATCTTCAACATGTTATTACAAAATTCAAGGATGTGTATACTAATCAAATAACATGCACTGTTTCTGATGCAGGAGGTGCTAATTGGCAAACATCAGAATATCCTCACCATTTTTGCTATTCTCATTTATGTAAAAATTTGAGGAATGCTATTGAAACAAAGCCAAAACTCTTTCCATCAGTATCAAAGGAGATATATAATGGAAGAAATACCAGGTCGTTCCACTCTTCCATTATCATCAACAACTGGAGGACAGTCATCTACTTAAACTTTCATTTCACAAATATAGTGATGCTATAATTAATCTTGCATTCAATCTTGGAGATGATGAAATAGTTGTTTCTTGGGCCAATAAGAAATCCACTACTGTTAATGGTGCAAGCTCATCTTTTTTTTACACTATTGATGATTCCTTGCATAATTTATCATTAACTTTTCTCTGCTCCAACCCCAACCAAACAAGTATTCCAAATTTAACAATTAACAATAGAAGTATTGAGAATGTGTTTTTCATTTCAATTGAAGAATCACTCTTACAAAAATTTGAGCTGAAGACATTAGATGAAATTTACCAAACAAATCCATCATATTGGTGCAAAATTATTAGAAGGTCTGCTTTTATTAATTATGATGATCAATCTGAAGATGTATTGCGGCAAGTGTGTTCTCCCTTGTTAATTAATGAATTGGCAAAATTGAATCAACAAACTAACAACAAATATTTGGGTCTATATTCTTACTTGAAACTTATTCATGATTTTTCACGTACGATGACATTCACAAAGTCACAAAGAAATCAAAAAATTCTCTCACTCAAGTTATTAATTCTTTCTCAATCATTAGAGTTTCTTGATTGGTGGGATGATATCTTTAGTGATGTAAATAGCACCAACAAGAATAATAATTTTACTATTTTTGGAACGTTTTCCAAGGCAACGATTAAGCATAACTTGGAAACAATTTCAAAATTAATTCCCTTAATACCACCAAATACCCAGCCACAACTTCAAGTGTTTGGCACAAGATCTTTAGAAGGATTTTTTGGTGAACAACGAGTGTATTCGAAAAGAACAACAGTAATGGAGTATATTATGAAATATTCATCACTCAAATTTCAATATTTCAAGAAAGAATGTGTAAAACTACCATATACTACAGGTGTTAAACGGAAATACACTAACGAGGAACAAACAGATAAATCAATGGATACCAAGTCCTTTGTGACCTATTTACATCAAATCAAACAACAAATTGAAACAAATCATGTTCCATTCACAGACAATGATTGTGCTCGAGCTGAACATCTGCAACTCCTATGTGTAAAATATAGTGTAAATTCTATTAGACAAACATATCATCAGTTATCATATAACAACAATAATTCGGATGCAATTACATTCACTCCTCAAATGCCCAGATTCAACAGACAAAGTCTTGCACAGTTTACAATCTCTACTCCAAGACCATTAGAATTTTCTCAAATACAATCTAGAGAGATGGAAGGTGTTCGATTAAGCTTTATAATGACTCATGATTCATTATATCACATTGAATCAGGGTTACCAGTATTCAAATTATCCTCCAAAATCGAATTAGAAATATTTGGATTACCATTTATTGAAACAGATTATTCTCCAAAAGTGGCAATTTTAAATTCTCCAAAAAAGCAAGGAAATTCATATACTGAACTGCCATTGAGTGTTACTTTCTTTTCAATTCCATCATCTCAAACTCATAGATTGGTTTGCGATATTAGCTCATCAACAATTAATTAATGACCAATAGTAAAACGGTCCTACAACCGTTGATTACTTTTGGACTGTAACTGAGCGGACAAATTATGAATTTTTACAATAAGAAGCGACGTGGAGGCCAATTCATAGCGTATTAACAATTTTTCAAAAGAAAATAGAAAATAATCAATTTAAACAGTGGCAGTTGAAATGATAACCTTAAACATATACATCTCCGAGATGGTACAATTTCATATCTATTTCGCTTAAAAGGATATTATATTAATAATTTAAACGCATATATGAACTGGGTTGCTTTAACTCAAATTGTATTCACAACAAAAAAACAAACTCTCAACAACAAAAAAAATAAATACAAATCTAGAATATGCAACAAGCTGAAATACTCGTTGAGAATACAGCAGCAACAGAGGGCACTTCAACTCTCCGATCCATTGGAGGAGCAACATTTGTATATAAGATAATAACAACAGGAAAACAAGACTTGATCATCGCGTGTGATCCAGTGTTGTGTCCAAAAGGACATGTGCAGAATTATGGACTTTTTAAATCGACTAGAATGCAAGAACCTGCACTGGAAGGTGATGCTGATTTATTGGATGTTGATTTGTGGCTGTTAACTCATGGACATGAAGATCACTTGGACTCATTTGGATTGGAACGAATTTTGAATGGAAAGAAGGATAGTATTGTGATTGCTCATCCAAGTGTTGAGGGATTAATGAAAAAAGTTCTGAAACAAAAGGATTTGACATTTGGAAATAGAAATGTTCATTGGATGTCACCTGCTCAAGATTTAAAATTGGAAATTAATGGATTTGATATTACATTGAGATCAGTAAATGCTTTCCATGGAAGTTGCAGAAAAATTGGAGCAATGGTTGGAAATGGAAATGGTTATTTGGTATCAATATCCTCAAATGGCAATCATCATTCAAGATTTTATGCAACTGGTGATTCAATTTATAATGAGGACAATATTTCAGATGATTACAAGGAATTGAGTGAAAATCCATTGGATTTTATTGTAACAAATGGAGGAGAAGCATCAATGGATAAGAAGAAAATTATTGGAGCTATTGCAACTAGAGTAATTGGTTCAATTACCAATAATTCAAAGAATATTATTGAAATGCATAAGAAATTGAAAGCGAGAAAAACATTGGTTGTTCATCATGGGACCTTTTCTCATTATGCAGAAGTGTTGGAAGATAAGACAAGTTCCTTTGATGGAAACGATGACATTGAGGCTGTCTTTCCAGGAGAAACTGTGGTTATTGTTTAGCTAATTTATTTTATCTTGATCAGCCATTGAGTATAGTAAAATGTGTTTTTGTATCATATTTAAGGTTTGAGTGGAGAATATTATATAGGGACCTATTCTTCCTAATTTTGTGTAGGCTTTTAAAAATTTAAAGTTATTTAAAAATATTGAGTGGAGATGCGGGGTATCGATCCCCGTACCTCTTCCATGCTAAAGAAGCGCTCTACCATGTGAGCTACATCCCCTTCACATTCATAACGAATATTTACTAATAATATTAAGAATAGTAATTTCAAGCATTTGTTTCCGAACATTTCCCCAGAGTTTACATTTGAACCGATAGAAGGAATCCTACCTATAAAGAAATCACAAGTTCTTATTCCTCAAAACTTACAAAAAAATTACAAAAAAAATGCTAGACGACTTAACGGGGGATGTCCTAGGTCTCGTGTTAAGCTATTGTCCCATCTCTGATTACAAATCTATGACGTTGTTTTCCCGATCATGTTATGAGACACATTTTCGAGATCCAAACTCATCTGCCTTTACGGAATGGTTATTGCAGATCATTGCTAAAAGTAGTGAAAAGACAAGGAATGATGGAGAAAGTATGACCAGAGAGATGTGGAATGAAATTGAAAAATTCAAGCCCTATGTTTGGAAGCAATTAAGCAGAAGAAAGTTAATTCCTAAGGAAACAACTCTGGATCAAATTTCATCCCTAAATTGTTTACAAGTTATTTTCTTTATGAATAATAATTGGTTGGAGATGAAAAATTTGTTCTTCTCTTCGGATTTTTACACTTTTCAAGCTAGTTCTAGATTTAGCAATTTGAATGGGATTTTATCTGAAGATTTGAATGAGGATTTTCATTCAGTCTTGGTTCAAAATGAGGGAATTACCATTGAGGCATGGATAAATATTCCATATGAATGGAATACAGTGCATGGAAATGATTGTGTTCTAGTATTGAGAAATAAGGATTCGAAACATGGTATTGGATTATATATTTCTCCAAAGTTAGATATTAGATTTGGAGTTGGATCTAAACAAACTCAATGCTATCTCACCAAATCATACGAATGGACACATGTTGCTGGAGTGTATGATATGAAGAGTAATTATGCAACATTTTACGTGAATGGAGAAGCATTTGACAAGGTATTTATTTCTGATGGAGATTTGGATTTTGAAAAGAATAATATGGAGCTAGTGATTGCTGCCGCTTCTGATATTCATTCTGGAACTATGAAGGGTGAATTTACAGATATAAGAGTGTGGAATGTTGCCAGATCGGGTGAACAAATTAGAAAAAGTATGGGAAGAAGAATATTTGTCTATCACTTTGAGAATACTGAGGATATGAATTATTTAATATTCAATTATTATCCAGATCCAAAGATGGATGCAGGCAATCTTATTCTCAACAAGTCACCCAATTTCATATATAGAGCTGGACAATTCACTTTACAATCACATATTGATTTCTTGGGAGGTCCAATTCAAAGCAGACTATTCCACAATTCTTTGAAAACAGCAAAATTCAAAATCTAAAGAATAAATACAATAAATTAAAACAAGATGTTGTGTAGCTTCTACACTTTGAAAGAAGAAGATCCAATAAGTAAGAATTGTTATATTGTTCTTAAAGAAGGCGTATTAACATTGCTACTGGTTCAACCTTGCCAAAACCACAATATATTAACATTTTCCAAGGCACTTCCGAGTTTACTAATACATCACTCATATCCAGTTATTTCCAAACAGTTCTTGTCCAGGGATTTTACGTTGTTCTTGATCGTCACTGTGAAACACGTAATTGCTGATTGCGATCTGCCCTTTTCTACCCGTTTTCTTGCTTCGAAAGAGTTTGAGAAAACAATTTTTGAACTCTGAAAGCACTTCAGAGCAATACTTAATAGAAATATTCAAAAATACGATAACAGTATAGAGTTTCAGAAATTGAAAATCCGAAACTTTCAAAGATAAAGAAGAATAACTCACTTTCTGAATCAAATCAAGTGCCAAGCTTGATATCTGATCCATTTACTATTCAAAAGTTTGGAAATTTTGGAAATTAATGACTTTCCAAATGCTTTTCACAAATAACGTAAATGGGGCACATACACTTAAACATTTACTGTTTGTTCCTCAATTGAACTTTCTCTTTCAACATTATTTGTTGTTGTAGCAGTTTGCTGCATTTCAAGCTCTTCTCCCAAGTGATCATCATGAACTGATGGTTTGAATTTGGCCACAGTCAAATAAATGATACAGATAGCAAAGGAAATTACAGACATTACAATACAAATGGTCATGAAACCAAACTCTGGACGTCCACTTTCCTTAAATCTATCAACAGCTTGGGAAAGACCAAAGGCCACCAAAGTAGTCAATACAATATAACAGGAATACAAGAAACTCATCACTGCAGCCAACTCATTGACTCCAGTTTGTTCGTTTGGTTCATCTGATAAGGTTGATTGCAAGTAGGCAATTTGACTGATATCACCAGCAGCCCACGATCCAGAAATCAAAACCATTGCTGGAACAATGCAAATGGCAAATATTAAATTTTCATTGGTTGTCTCATCAAAAGTGAGGAATGGGAAAATCCACATTAAATTCAAAAAGAGAGAATCCAAAATGATCCATATAGTTGGAAGTTTGACCTTCTTGGCAAAGATTAATAGTAAACCAGCACCAACCAATTCACCAAAATTACTACCCCCGAGCATGATACCAGAGTAGGATCCCTTCTTTAAGATCATCTTGGAGAAGGCAGGTAAGAAAATGTTCTCAATCAAACGATGGAGAACTTGTGGAATGACAAAGCATGGAATCAACCAAATGTAATATCTGTTGGTGAGCACAATTTTGGCTCCAATGTACATGCTGTAGAAGTAATCCTTAATAACTTTGCCAATCTTTTTCAAAATGTTGAGGACACGATTCTCTGTTGGAACATTTTCCTTAAAGATGTCATCTTCATCAGCGGTATCCTCTTCCAAAATTCTCTCAGTATCCTTCAATGTAATGAAAAAGAAGAACAACGAGCCAATAAAGAAGCAAACCGGCATGTGGAAGAGAGCATAGATAGTTCCCAATTGTTCAATGAAAACACTTGAAAGGAAAGCACCAATAGTTCCAGCAATTTCATAGGAAATGTGAATTCCAGCATTCAATCTCTTCAACGTTGAAGATTCAGAATTACCAAGAATTGAGGCAGGAATAATCTTTCTCACCACCTCAATAATACCAACATTGAATCCAATAAAGACATAGATTGGGAAAATAATCCAAGGAGTCCAATAACCTGGCGAGGTGAGGGTACCTCCAGTGGTGGCCTCCAAAACAATCATTGTTATAATCAGTGCAGAGAAGAATATCAGTGAAATGCAGTACAAACGAGTGGCACGAATAACCTTCAATAGACCTTCAACTGCCGATGAAGAAACAGATTGAGATAAACCAAAGGTAATGGTCAACAAGCTCAAAATTGTAGTTGCTCCAAGTGGATGACCTTCGAGTCGTGTTAAAATTGTTAAACCAATTGCTCCTGACAGAGTTTCATATGAAAATTTGAAAAACATGGTACCAAATAGGAAGAGTATCAAATTTACATATCTTCTCCTATTGGACAATTTCAATTCTTGTTGATTTTCCTTATTTGAAGATCCCATTTCTTCAATTTCCTTTTTTAATTGTTCTGTGGAAGGTTGACGACCATGATGTTTGTGATGACCATGATCAGGTTTTTCGAGTGAGGCTCTATGTTTCAAATCATCGTGAATGTGTCTCTCAGTTATAATCAGTGTTGGCAAAACATTCTCATTAAAACAATCCAAAACTTGATTCAAATCAGTTGCCACATTATTCTGTTCATAGTAGGGATGATCAATTTCCTCGCTATTATTCTCAGATATTGTCGAGAGTGAGGAAGCTGTATTGTAATAAACTTGATGATGATGTTGGTTGTTGTGCTGATGTTGTTCGTGATGTTGTTGAGGATATGAATCATTGGGGTGCAGATGATTGTGTTGTTTTGAATCTTGTTCAGTGTTAGCTTGATGAGTTTCTTGTTCTTCTTCTTCAATTGAATTATTTGCTGTTGGTATCGAAGGGTTTTGATTCTCAACTAGTTGCTCCTCTTCTTCATGTTGATGATGATTCAACATTTCTTTCTCTTCTTTGAATTGAGTCATTTGCTGTCGTTCTGTTTGTAGTATGGATAATTAAAAGGTTCAATCGGAAGATAGACTCAATCAGTTGAAGTCTTTCTTTTGAGTTTGGATAATTGTAGAGAGGAGGAGTGGCCACTTCTTCTTGTCCAATATTCCTCTTGGTGAGAAGAAGGGAACGACGACAATAAGATGGTCAAAACCAACCAACTTGATCATTTGATTGGCCACTATTTCTAATGTCATGCTACCACCTCTTTGATAGGTCAGTACTAGCAGTTACCACCTCTAAAGAGAGAACCACCATAAAGTGAACGAAGAGCCTTAATAATACGCCGAGAGAGATGAATAACCAATTTCTGTTGTATAGTATATTGTTCTCATTACACATTTAACAATTGACCATGACCATATTTGAATATATATTTGTACTTTTACAACGGAATTTTATTGGTGATGTGTGGTTAAATATTTACAAATTGAACTTTCATGTTCAAATAGGAGGATCGAACACAACTACCAACCTAACACTCAAGATTTAAGAATACATTTGAGTGATGATATCCCTGAATAATGTATCAAACATTAATTGAACATTTGTTCCATTCTGTGCACTCGTTTCGAAAAATCTAAACAGTTCATTAATTCAAAATAGTTTGAAGAAAACTTACACCAGTCCATTCTTTTCTGCCCAATCCCTTCCATCCTTCTCGCTTACTGCTCTATTCTTATCGTCTGATTTATTACCACAAACAGCAATGAAAAGACCCTTAGCTCCATATTTTGATGATTCTGCCAGCCACGTATCAAGGGCCTCAAAACTAGCTCTCGAACAAACATCATAAACTAAAACTGCCTACTCAATTCCGTGATGATGATCATTGTCAATACATTCGAAAATAATATTATATTGACTTACTCCTTGTGTATCCTTATAAAATTCATTCCTAACTTCAAAGAACTCGGGCTGTCCACTCAAATCCCAAAAGTTTACTCGTACCTCTCTTCCATCTATCATTACTCTTTTGACTCCGAAATCTACCCCAATCGTTCCTGTATATTTAGGTACAAACTATTTAATTTCATCAATATTGTTTCAATGAAGATGAACACACAAACATACTCTTTCCTCGCAATATCTTTTAATTAAACAACTTTTTCCAACTTCCGACTCTCCCATACTAATTACTTTTAATCGTATAAATGATGGCTTTGGAAGGCCCTTGATGAGATCCTTCCTCTTCCTCCTAATCTCGTTTATATCAATGGTCTCACTTTCAGACATTTTTTACGGTTTGAAATTTGTTTGGGCGCCAAAAGATATCACTAATTAAGAGATAAAGAGACATATTGAAAAAAGTCATAATATTTAAATAATATCATTATATTAAATCCATTTTGTTACAAGGTTTTTAAAATTGGCAAGATTTACTCTTCTTGAATAGTCTTAATCTTATATTGACCATCCTTCAAACTAAATTTGGATTGCACTTCTTCCTCAACTCTGCTTCTCATAACACTCATACGTTCTTGTTGTTTCTTTTGATTTTGACTATCTATTTCAGAGCTAACACCATAAAAGATCGAATTCCAATTACGATAGAATTTAAGGAGGAGAAGTTTGTGGGAGGCTTGATCCTTTTCTTCTGGCAATTGATTGGCCAATTCTCTCTTCTTTAATAATTTTTCGTGTTCCTTTTCTATTTCTCTCTTTTCTTCTTCCAAAAGTTGACGTTTAGTCTTTAATGATTCAATACTTTTAGTCTTTTCAATTAATTGATTTGTTTCACTTTCCATAAGATCTCTCAAACTATAAATCCGATAATTATTATCCAAATAAAATCCGAAAATTTAAATGATAACAATATAATTATTAAATAATAAGTAATTATTAAATATTATGATGATTAAAATTCTCTAAATAATATTCACAAAACATACTAATAGTATGCTGAACCAAAAATAGCAGCACCACCAATAACAGCAACGGCACTTCCTCTAATCACACCATCTGATTTCTTAGCAGCGGTTTTAACAGTTGATGTTGTTGTTGATGTAGTAGAACTTGTTGAAGAAGGAGAGGCAACCTTGCCGAGAGCATTATTGCGCAAATAATTGGTGGTACGATACAAGCCAGTGAATCTCATCTTGAATTTTTTAAATATTAATTTAATTATTTGCGATCTTTATTGAAAGGAGCCATTCTTAGAATTTTATGAAGTCATCTCCGATTGATAGCATGGTCATCATGTTTCGGAACATTGAATTTGCAATTAATTAATTAAAATTTAATTTTGTGGTTAGAAATCGGGATAGCACAAGGAAGGTAACTTCAATTTCACTGAGTAGCCAAAAGCAAGATAAGATTGGATTCTTGTCAATTTGAAAAAGGATGAATTTATTGCTTGTTCATGACTTGGAAGAGATTCATAGTATTATAGTATTATAGTATTGAAAACAAGATGGCAAAATTCAATGAATCATTGAAATATTTCCCAATACTTAAACTTCAACTACGTGCCAAAGAGATTAGTTTATTTACACAATTGTCCAAAATTAATGTCAAACCCTCACTGGAATCAAGAATAGATTTGGTGATTTCCCTCAATTGAAGAATTTACTCGCAGACTCAATTTAAGAACTCTCCTTAATAGAAAATTCCAAGAACACAGTAGTTCACACCATTTGGACTTAGTCATGCCAATCACAATAGTAATGACATACTCATCCAATGGATGCCAGTTTTGAATTATAATTGTTCTTTCTGATTTGGAACATTACACGAATTCCACTATAAAGAAGATATTGTCAAAATTTTGTTAAGGTGAAATGTTCATCAAGACCAATCAGTTTCTTGCTTGGATGGACCATAATCAATCTCAACGCTTGTTAAAGAAGAGCCAGCATCTAAAGAGATGAATGAACAAATTCTTTCAATAAATCTCTAGTCATCGTTGAATCAAATCCTTTACACTTGTCCAACGAAGGAACAGATTTATTCTTCTTGTTTGCCTCACAATACGAGTCAGAGAGTGAATGTTTCATTTTTTTTGTTAAGGTCATCATTTTGGAATTATCTAATATTAAAGTTATTGTTTGTTCATGATTAATTCAATACTTGGAAGACCATCTTTTACATAGTATTGAATAAATGAACTGGTTTCTGATGCCTTTTTCATGGTTCCATACAGTTTCTCAATAGAATACTTTGGTTGAATCCATTCAGCAGCTTTAACTATTTCCTTAATAGTACAATCATTATTGTGGCAATCAGGGTTTAGAATATAAGCCTTCAGGTACTCAATCAACCGAGGGAAATATGAATCGTAGTCTTGTAGTTGAATTCTCTCAGCATAATTTTTCAAGATTCTGAATGCCTCCTCAACAATGTAGTGGCTTGTGTCTCTACCTGAAAGGGGCTTTAAGCTCAATAGTTGATTGATTGTTCTATCTTGTTCTTCAGCATAAAAATCTGTAAGGATTGGAAGGAATGAAACTTTTTGCGTGTAGGTCCACATATAATATGTACATTCCTTTAACTCTTTCAATGCTTCCTCTTTAAATTCTGTCCATTGGAAATTAGTAAATTCTTTCAATTTCTTCCATGGTAGATAATAGATGAATGTATCTGCAATCTCATTAATATGCTTCTTATTCTTACATATAAATGAAATGTGGTTCAATGCTCTTTTCCTGACATCCACATTAACCTCCTGACTATTGGTGTATATATATCTTCCGATCAGATTTGCATAGATATATGAACACTCATTCGAATAGTATCTTTCATTCATCAACTCTTCAAATATTCTCGGATGATCCCAAGCTAAACTCTTACAGGTTATATATCCAATTGTTTGTTCTTCCTTAAATAACTCATTACTCCTTAAAAGATCTATAATAATATCAATCGATTCCTCCCTTTTAAATGATTGGAAATACTGCATGATGGATTCTAAGCTATAAATGCTATGGATTGTCTTACGTATCTCTGGTGTTGTCAGAACCCTCAAAAGCAAATCATAATATTCACACCATTTTGGATTGCTTTCCCTAGTTTGATATCTGTTAGAGAGAAGTTTGTTAGCCCTTTCAGATAATTGTCCCTCTGCAAACCTATAATATTTTGTGAATCCAGAACAGTCAACTCTAAATGCTGCTGTTTGTAGAAATAAATCTTCAATTCTTTCCTTTACCTGATCACTATTTAACCTTTGAAGGTTCATATCCATTGTAATAGAGAGTAAATTGCAAACTTTGGTACTTTGCCAATCAATAATTGCCTCTAATTCAGTTCCATCTTCAGTGAAACACAGTGTTCTGAAGATTTTCTCAAGTTTTTCATCCAACTCTTCTCCCTTTGTGTGATCCCACAATCCATAAACAGCAATATAAGCCCTCAAAATGATATTTCTCTTTGGATTTCTCAAAACATAAATCATTTGATTAATATCTCTATTAATTCCATCCAAAAATTTCATAAAATTCTCATAATTGTAAGAATGGCTATTCGAGTAGGTATACATCTTAGATTGAAGGCAATTTTCAAAATACTGATGATTCTCAAAATCAAAACATTGCTTCCATAAATTAGCATAGATTTTCTGAATTTCTTCTCCACTTTTATCAGAAAATCCATCCCTCTCTCCAACTCTTCTCCAAAATTCATTTGCATCAGAAAATAACCAATTATACAATAATTTACAAGTCATTGCCAATTTATGCATATCCCTAATTTCCAAATAATTAATTGCCATCTCCATAATAACCTCCTTTGGAAATAACAAGTTTTGATTCTTCTCCTTGCCATTCAACTTGATCGGATAGAATTTCATCGAAGATACTTCAATACCCTTCAATTTTTCTATGGTTTTATCAAGTTCATCCTTGTCTGCCGAATTGGCAGAGTTCAAAAAGCCCTTACTCTTATCATTGCCCATTTTTTTTTAAAATTGAAATTCATTACAAGATTCTTGTCAACTGCGCTATGAACTTGTTTTAATTGAAACAACAGCATTCTGAAAAACTTCTTGTATTTGTGTGATAATGTTAATTTCAATAATATTCATCTGCCAGAAATGTAGTTTCTCTTCATGGAATTAGTTAGGAGGAATTTTAAGGTTTTTGTGTTGGGAGTTGAACTTCTAAAAATAAATTTTTAAATAATAAAAAAATACAAAAATGTCCAAAGGTATGGTAGTAATGGATGAAGGAATTTGTTTTTTAATCGGCCGAAAACTTTTGATCATTTTGATGGATCAATATTAATTTGATATTGGAAAATTTTTATATGACTATTTGGTGATGATAAATAATAACGGAATATAGTACCAAGAAGTTTCCGTCTTTTGGAAGAATTAGAAAAGGGTGAAAAGGGTATCGGTGATGGTACTGTTAGTTACGGGCTTCAAAATGGTGATGATATTACTCTCACAAATTGGGACGGAACTATTATTGGACCATCAGGTGTATGTATAATAATAATTATATTGATTTGTAGGCTAATCAAAATAATATTGGAATTGTAGACTGCATTTGAAGGTAGAATTTTCACTGTTAATATTGTTTGTGGAGATCGCTATCCTGAAATTGCACCAACTGTTCGTTTTGTCAGCAAAGTTAATATGAGTTGTGTTGGTTTGCGTGGTGAAATTCTTCTCAATGAATTCCCACTGCTTGGATCTCAATGGAATAGCAATTATGATATTGCTCAAATTCTGACTGGTTTGAGAAGAGAAATGTCTTCACCAAAGAATAAGAAAAATTCTCAACCTCCTGAATATAGCACTTACTAATTTATTATTAATTTCTTTTTTGGAAATTATTGAAAATATCTTGAACTTCTTGTACGATGTTTTCGTACCAGTTTGGCCTTATTGATCTTGTCAATCTTCATTTGTTTTTGGAAACTCAAACTCTCCTTAAAACGATAGTGAGTATCTAGCAATACTACACAAACTTCTAATTCTACAATGTCAAACAAATTGTCTGACAAAAAGTCAATCATACCCTTGGCATAGCCATCCATTTGTTCTTTTACCTTATCTGAAAGGGTTTTGTTAATATTTATAGACCTTTCTCCATTCACATCAAGATAGTCAGTGAATATTTCGAATGCAATTTCATACTTTTCTTGTTCAATACGTTCTAAATCCTTTTCAGAGTATTGTCGTTTAAATAGTTTCATTCTCTTTGAATCTCTATTATCAGCAGAAGATTGCTTTCTTCTCATTGGAGAAATAGGTGAGCTAGGAAATTCGATTTCAACAGTTCCTGGCCTTCTCTTTACAGGTGAGGAAACATCCAATTCGTTTGGTCCATTATTTTCAATATCAAATAGTGCCACTTGAATTTCAAAACTCTTTTCACATAATTGTTTGTATTCATTGATCTTTTCCAAAATTGAGAAATTCTCTGAGGCATACTCGATCTCGCAATGCTTTTTGAAAAGGTCTCTGAGTATTTCATTGTTCATAGTATCCATGAGCATAACTGCATTGGCTCTATTCAATCTTTCCAAATGTAAGCTATCTCTATTGAAAGCACAAACCAAAATGAAAATAAATAGAGGAACCACAAATGCAAATACACAGGCAACCACAATCAGACCCATCAATGATAAAAATGACATTTCATATGTTTTCTTCAATCCTAGAGCTTCAAAATAGCTAGAAATAGGGTCTACTACAGTATCTTTTTCCATCTTGTACTGTTTTACATATTCATTACTTTCCAATAATTTGAGAGCTTCCAAAGGTTGACCATTTTTCAATAATTGGTATGCCTCTAAATCTTTTCCCATAAAGGAAGAATTTTCCAAATTATTTACAATTTCTTGAGATAGAACAGCTTTGGAGGCATTAAGATCGCTCATTAATGCCAAATAGTCAGCTTCAAACCTGTTAATGTACATAGTTTCGTTGTAATAAGTAAAGTTTTCATATTGTAAAAGTAGTGGAGCACAAGTCGATGAATATGCAGTTACTTTAGTGAGATAGGACATCATTGCTCTGGTGTATTGTATACTTTGTGTGGCTTTTAAACTTGGAGTTGTCTCGAGGGTGTACTGGTCAATTTGATTGACATAAATTAAGGAAAGCAATACAGCAAGCCACACAAAGGCCAAAGTGTTTACAAAGAGTGCAGCAAGTGCAAAAAGCTTGAAAACAGACAGCTCAATGGTACCACAACAAGTTTTAACTTTGAATAATTGCTTCTTCTTGTGATTTGAAACAACTGATTTTCCCTCAGCATCTGTTCCAACACTGGCTCTCCCTTTCATCATACCTGGACTGATGGTTGTCAAATCAGAAGTGGAATAGGTATGCATGGGTGGCTTGTTAATATTTGTTACACTAGCAGCCATGACTAATTGTGAAGTTGTTGGAGGGGATTGGCAACTTGACTCTGTTGAATCCATGTTTGGTATCAAATAATTTGGACTCACTGAAAGAGTTGATCCCTCCCTATTGATACTATCTGCTGAAATGGTTTGAACGTGGTGTGATTTCATTCCATCCATAGCAGTCGCAATAACCTCGTGCATGTCAATATCCTGAACGACATGTCTCACAGAGCTCTCATCATCACTTTTAAGATCATTTAGATGATCATCATGAGAATGCATAATTATTCCAATATCATTTGAGAAAACATTTTGGTTCATTTCCAATGAACTACTTTCATCAACTAGTCCAGAAAATCCCTCCTTCTCTGCCTTATTTCTCGGCGAAAGACGTGCCTTAATAGAAGATGTCATTTGTTGTGCCAATCTTCTTGGTGTTAATTGCGGAGAGGCAGTCCTATTCGATTGATTATTACTATAATTTGGACTTTTGTGATTGAAACTCAAATCCTCAACAACCTCTTCCTCTCCTCTCGCCTCAAATTCATTTCCATAACTGTGCCTAAACATGAGTGATTGCTTTGAATGAGGCACTCCAAAAATCGACTCGTAAACCGATGGTGCCAAAGGTGATTTTGATCCATTTCCACCATTGGGTGATGGTGTTGTGATATATTTTTCGTGAGGAATTTTCAAGTTGCCTTGTAAATGTTTTGGCGCCAATTTGTTTGTTGTTGCTGGTGATTGAGATCGACTATTATTGCCACTACTGCCAATAGCATTATTATTTGAATTTGTTGCTGCTGCTAATTGGAAAATGTAATCGGGACTCATTTGCTGCTGCTGATTAAAGAGTATGGCATTGGCTGAATGAGGCAACTGGTTAGGTGACTCATCAAAGAAGGTAACTTGTCTGGGTGTGAGAGCTGATCGAGGTGATTGATTGGCTGGTGATCGGGTTCTTGGTGTTGATGATGAATTGTTATTATTATTATTATAATTGGAGAGAATTGAACGAGGTGATTGAGTAGAAGAAGAAGGAGGAATGTAATATGGTGATGATTGATTAGTTCTCCTAGTACTCGAATTATTATTCATTCGACTTGTTCTTGATGTGAATCGACCAGAAGAATTGACTGCTGGTACTTGATAAAACTCTGACTCGGATTCCAATGAATTGTTACTACTACTGACTCTTGCAGAGTTTGGAAGAACAGCCTCCGAAACACTTCTTCCTCTCGGTGTTTTAATCATAATATGCTGAATAGAAGACATCTTATTAGATGTTGTTGATAATGAAGCATCATTGATTGAATTGTTTTGTTGTTGTTGGTAAGATTTGATATTAGCAAGATTCAGTTTGAAATTTGGAGAAGATGAAGAAGGAGTCGGTGATTTGGTAATGATTTGTGGTGGAGAGAGTGCTCCCTCCTCTTCATCTTGTTCATCATCAGCCATAACATTCGGATCATCTGTATTCTCTTCAACAGCAAAGGAATTATCCTGATGATAGTTTTCAGCAGTACCACTCTGTACAACTACTACTGATGGTGAGGATGGTGAGGATCGATAGATTCGAGAGAGTCTCCTAGCAGTATGACTGGTTCGAGTTTTTGTTGTGGTTGACTTGTTATTGGCAGATAATGTTGTGGTTGGAATTTTGGTTGTTGATATTGGTTATGGATGATTCGGATGAAAATTCCACAACATTATTTTCCTCATCATCATTGGATGTGATTTGATTCTGTGCAGTTGGAGTTGTTATATTGTGGTCATTGCCATCTCGAAGATCTTGTGAAGTTATTGCTTGTTTGTGTCTTGACATGTTATTTCACAAACATTCACACAACTTGGAAATTGTTGTTGCTTTTTTTTGTTTATTGATGACAAGGGACATTTAGAACGATCATCGTTGGTAATGTAGTTGTTTTTAGACTCGGGTTGCTATTCTGACCTCAATTGGCATTGTTATAATCTACGAAATTGAAAAAAAGGAGCCAGGCTTCTGATATCAGTAACTTTTACCTTCCTCTTTTATTATAGATGGTGGATTGACTTTGGCCATTGTTTTGTTTCGTATAATTAATTTAAGGAGTAGAAATGCACCTTATAATATTGATAAGAATTGGAACCCCTTTTCAGATTATTGCCTTTCAATTTTATTCCAAAATCCATACGATTCTCCATCTCTTTCAAGATTTTGAGAAGGAGAATAAACATACACACTATTTACATATTTCAAAATACTCTTCAATGTTTCTTCACTCATGGCTTGTTGTGAGGCAAAATCTTTGAGCAGAGCTTCAGCATCCTTATTCGATTGTTCTGTATTGGCATATTCCAATTCCCTCTTCAAATCACAGAATTTTCTCAATTCCACATCTTTGACTGTATCAGGATAGAATCTACCTCTTACAGCTCTTGGATTATTATTACCGGATATACTTGTTATAATTCCTCTTGCAAGTTCTTCCTTATCTTCACCAGCATTGAGTTGATTGTTGTGTGGTAAATAAACTCTTCCAGAATCATTGTGAATATCTTCGAATAATGGACGAGCACGAGCTTTACCCACTACATTAGTATAATCAGTATTTGTTGTTTCCTCAACTTCATTAGTTTGTACTTTGAAAGTTGAAGTAATATTTTGTAAGTGATGCACGAAATCATCATCCTTGTTTTGACTCACTAATTTTTCATATTCATCCTCCTTATTATTGTCTGAATCTGTCAAATCCTTCACTTGTGCATTTCCAGATAATTTCATTAATAATTCTTGTTCTGGTGTTAATTTAACATTTGATTCGTCAGGGCTCTCATCTGCTGCAACACCAGAGGAAATTTTATATTCTTCCTTCAATTGTTGTTCTTCCCAATATTTACGTTCTTCAACATTGATATCGTTCATTTCCTTCATTTCCCTTTCAACTTGTTCCAATCCTTTAACTCCTTGCTCCTTTACAAGATTATTCCATTCCTCCATGACATCATAATCCTCTCGTGAAACATATTTTACATCCTCTCCAGGAAGATTATATCCAACAAGTCTTACTTTTCTATGTTCATCTCCGACTACTCTGGTTGCTTGGTCTTCCATCCATTTATCTTCCTCTTCTCTCTTGGAAAATTTAGATGAAGATGTTGGAGAAGAAAATGATGTACTGGCAGCATTGTTTGCTACTGCACGAGAAGCTTTTGCTTCTTGCAAAACAGAGGCAGGATTTTTCGGAAGTGTTTTGGTAACTTTGGAGATTGTGTTTCCGCCCATTTTTTTGTTTGAAGTTGTTTTGATTGAGTTGAAGTGAGTTTTGAAGATAACAATTAGGTTGCAGTACTTTATTTTGAAAAGGTTAAGAAACAAGAATAAGAACAGTCTACAATTACTAATAGAAATTGTGAAAATGTTGAAAAGTAGGTAAAAAATTGAGTGGAGATGCGGGGTATCGATCCCCGTACCTCTTCCATGCTAAAGAAGCGCTCTACCATGTGAGCTACATCCCCTTCACATTCACAATGAAAATTTGCTCATCATATTACGTGTATAATACTAGGGTTACACAAAAAAGGACTTAACCTCTTCTCCTGTTTGAAACGATAGAAGAGAAGATTATACAATGAAAATTGTCTTCACAGAAAGTTGGTTTGGAGAATCTTCACATTATTATATGCTCCTAAAGTGAGTGTGAATGAAGGGCTTTCTTATTTGTTGAGACCAAGAACTTTCCGATCCAACACTGTGGTGTTATGATAATTAGATATTAAATTCCATGAAAATATTCAAGAGATGATGAATATTGTCCAACTTGATGTGAAAACACATCATGGTCACGATTGAAGGAGCATTCTAATGGGTAATGACAAATTTTTGTGATGGCTCCAAATGTTCAAATGACGAAAATAATTGTTAATCGCTTTACAACAGTCTCTATTGAAACGATTGGTCAGAAATTTTATTGTAACAACTACCAAAAATGCGCATCCACTTGCGCTTGGAAAGAAAAGCGGCTCGAAAACTCTAATGACGAAAAATGCCCTGCAAAACCGTTACATGAAAGTCGAAAATCTTACCACCTCATAAATGCTACCTTTCCGTTCTACTTTCCAGATCATAGAACAACTAACCGAAAAAAATACAACAACATGGCTAGAACCAAACAAACTGCCAGAAAGTCTACAGGTGGTAAAGCACCAAGAAAACAATTGGCCTCTAAAGCTGCTAGAAAGTCTGCCAAACAACCATCAACTGGTGGTTTGAAGAAGCCACACAGATATAAGCCAGGTACTGTTGCTTTGAGAGAAATCAGAAAGTATCAAAAGTCTACTGAATTGTTGATTAGAAAGTTGCCATTCCAAAGATTGGTCAGAGAAATTGCTCAAGACTACAAGTCTGACTTGCGTTTCCAATCTAATGCTGTCTTGGCTCTCCAAGAAGCTTCCGAAGCCTACCTTGTTTCCCTCTTTGAAGATACTAACTTGTGTGCTATTCACGCCAAGAGAGTTACTATCATGCAAAAGGATATGCAATTGGCCAAGAGAATTAGAGGTGAAAGAACATAAATTAGATAATGGTAATTTGCGATTCTTGTAAATATATAATTTGTTCCATTAGTAGTGGAGCATTCTCATTGTAAACCGAACTTTATAGTTCCTAAGCTTTTTCAAAATAAATATTTATTAAACATAAAATTTCTAAAATACAAATCATCAATATTGTTGTTTATGATTAATTGTGATGAAGTGCTAATATTCAGTTGAAATTAATTGTTCTTGGTGTGTGATGAGCTGATTAATTTGATAAATTGGAATATTTTCAAAACCAAAATAAAAAATTTAACTCAACATTGCATCTTTACCACGAGTTATGCCAATAATGAAAGTTGATGATGATAATTTATTGGTCCGTGTTGTTGATCGGTAACTTAACCATGAAAACAAACCTCTGTGTTCAAGACAGATTTCTGATCCTATTATTTAATTCTTGTTATCACTAGCAAGTATTTATCAAAACTATAATAATTTTGATGGATTTTCTGTGGAATTGCTTTTATTAATAATATCACCATCATCTCAGCAAGAGGAAGTAATCAACACTACATCGGATAGTTTTCTATTGGATTTGATTAAATATTCATGCAATCCCTGGATAGCAGGTAATGGTTCAAATACCATGAACGAACAGTCACGAGAGCATAATATCTTCTTCAATATCATTTTCTCTGGACTATTTTCTTGTTGCATGGAAGTTAGCTTGCTCACTGCAACTGTCATTCCAACTGTACTTGGTGGAGTATTCTTCTGATGCTCTTGGATTGTAGTACTTTGGTGAGGGAAGAGCTGCTCACACGTGTTAGTTCCAATACCTACTATTGAATCACTTCGATGATTGGAGAAAACAGAATGGAATCCTCCACATCCAAAGTGAAATGATGTTTTTGGAGATAAACCATTGGACAACAATGAGCTCGAGTATGGAACTTTAAATTCAATAGGAACGAGTACCTTACGTAGAACTGACTGATTGGTCGAAGAGTAACTTAAAAGACCACAGGCAAACAACTTATTATTTGATGTTAATAACCATGTAGATTGATATTCACAACAAACATCTCTAAATCCGTTTGTCTGAATGAGATTGGTTAGAGATTCACTCTTGGAAAATTTGGTTTGGAACTTGCTATTATTATGTGCAAGTTGACCAAATCTATTGTCACCACTGGTAAATACTTGAATTGAGGAATTTAACAGGTTAGAAATGACAAATATTGCATGGTGAAGCCCACAAGAAACCTTCTTAATTGTATCATACTCGCATTGGAACATGTCTTGTGAAGGGAGGATTGTAATTTTCTTACAATCATTCTTGTGTCCTAACCCAAGCACACCATCTCTATTGTATCCCTTTGAATAGTTGTGATATTATTTATCAAATTCAACAACATACCTTTCCGAATATCTTCTTCCTATTCATGACAATCATCCAAAAGTCTCCACCACACACTATTTGACTAATTGTATCTCCTTCACATGTTGTTGGAATTTCCTCTGTTATCATATTTTTGAGAAGTAATCCTTGCAAAATATCTGTAAGGGAGTTTCTAGTAGTATTCCTACGAGAATCGAATACTTTCTTACTATCCCACCCAAACAAATTAAGGTAATGCCTATAATTTTTACCTTCCTTAACTGATTGGGTAAAGATACAGAATTCTGGACCGCATGCTATTTGTGGAGATTGAAATAGTGTTTGTGAGGACGAGAGTGAGGGAGTAAATTTATAAATGGGAAAATAAATATTACTCTCATTCTTTGGATCTTGAATTTGGACGAGTTGGAAACTTTTTTCATTAATTGGTAAACTAGTACCTGCCACCAGAATATCATCTTGGTCTGTCATGTTGTTCAATTAACCACTTTGAAATCAATGGAGAACTACAAACCTGTCAATATTAGCATATGATACACTCCCAAGGAAATATCCTTGATGTTTCTTCCATTCAAAGCATGTTTCAAATTTATAACTCTTCCCAAATTATTGGATTGATCATTCCGAGAATTAGGTTGAGATTGTTGTAGATGCAAATTCAATAATTCACTATTCCAACGTCCACTCAATCGAATAGACATGTTTTATTTGATTGTTATTTTGCAATCAGCACGTCATAATGCCTTCAATCTCTTCAACTACACTTTCAATCCATTTGCCATTAACAACAAATTTCCAAAAGAATAACGTATGATGTATCATTAGTTTAATTCAAAATAATACATTCCTTTCTGAAAAAACTTCAATGATGATGGTCATTAGAAACCTCAGCAACCCATCAAAATTTTGTGGCGCCACTGTAACACTTTTCCCGCTCAAAAAACAATTTTCAAAAGCATAAAAAAATGAAAACAAAGAGTGTGTTGATGGGCGGTAAGGCATACTCATCTCCCTTACTGAATGCAGCAGTTCCATCGACAACCACTCACTCATCATCGACCAAACAACAACAGCAACAACAGCAATCAAGACTCACACAACCAACTTTTTCATCCAGTGCTAGGTACAATCAGACAATGGCTCAAAGAAATGAAAACAACAAATCATCATCTAGAAATACGACAAAGAAGAAACCTAAAAGATCAAAATCAAGCTCTCCCGTTCGTAAATCATTGAGCAGTAATTCTCAACAAACACCATCTAGGACAAACACTGTAACAATACCCAGACCTTCTTCGTCATCCCATAATGTTTCAAAAACAGCTTCCAGTAATAGTAACAACAATGCCGAGAGTATTCCAATGAGGTCCTCTTCAACAACAAGTCAATATCAAGAACAATTGAAAAAGTACGAGACACTCTTCAACAAGTATCAATTATTGTACGACCAGCAAAAGAGCAAAAACCATGCTATAGAAAAGAAAATTGTTTCTGTTGAAGAAATGATGAAGGAAATGGATTTACAAGTAACAACCCAGGCCAAAAAGTACAGTTCATTAAGACACAGAGTGGACAACATTGAAGAAAATGTTAGTTCTCAAAAAAAGTCAATAGAGGAGCTTTTTACACTTCATGAAACAAAACTGAAGATATTCGAGGAGAGATTAACCGAGCTTAGAGACATTCAAGAAAGATACAGAAGGAAGACTGCATACCTCCAGAAAAAGTTCAAAGATCTTGCTTCACAGAAGCCAGAACCTGAGGAAGAACCAGACTCGAGGGAAAGATCGAGGGATAGAATTGTAATGTCATCCGCGTCGTCCTCTGATACAGAGGGAGAGCAACCTCAATTAGTAGTTCTTTCAAAGAGAACTGCCATCAATTCTCCAGTTTTCAGGAAGGAAACCCACTCTACTGAATTTTTATCAACAGAATCAGAGAATGAAATGTTGGAAGAAAAACCAAAATCATCTCAAAAGAACCACTCTTCAAAACGATCAGTGGTAGATTCCTATAAGAAAGAGGAGAGTGATTCCGAGTCAGATTATCCACCTCAAAGGAGTGCACCACCTAAAAAGGAAGCACCAGTTGAAAGAACTAATGTAGTTTCAAGAAGTAAGGAACAGGAACTAAAACAAAGATACCAAGATTTAAGGAAAGCTTATGGAAGAGTTTATGGTCGTGTTGATTAGATAAATCAATGAAACGGCTAAATGTTTGCTGTGAACTGTAGAAAACCTAGGTCGAGTTATTTTGTGATCAGAATATCTTGTAGAAATTTTGTTCAATAAAAGAAACTCATTAAATGCAACAAAGAAATTTCTTGAAAGAATAGCATTCTAAAAAAATGAAAAAACAGCTTCTTCCTTTTCTACACAAGACATTTTCTGTGACCCCAACAGGATATAGAAAATATAGTTCCTCCTTCGGAAGCGGATTTACATATCATGAGGAATCATCATTTACACAAAATGTGGAAGAAAAAAAGAAAAGAAACAGAATTAAACTACATGAGGAGGTTATTATTTCAACATCAAAGAAATTTAATCATTCAACATCTAGGAAATCATTGAAAATAATTTCATCTAATACTAATTTATCAAATGATATGGCAATTAATTTAAAAAAATTAACACAAATTGCTAATAATTTTAATCCAATTTTTGAACAATTGGATCGAGGAAACTATCACAAAGCATTGTTTTTATTAGAAAAAGGGAAGGATCTATTTGATTTCATATATGAAGAACATGATGAAAACTCGGAAAAATATACAGTATTGTCAATTGCCAAGATTTGTGATACTCTTCTTTGCCATTTTGATCAAACCAAAGAATATTTAAAAATTCAAAAGATTTTAATATTTCTGAAAGATTACACAAAGGATAATTCATGGAATAAGAAAAATATTTGTGATCCAATCACTCAAAAAGGAATATCATTTCTTGTGAGATTATCTATTAATTCAATGAAGGAAGAATATGGAAAAAGACTGTTTGAAGCTGTTAATAATAATGAAGGAAATTCTTCACCTTCTGCTCCTTCCCTTCAACTCTTGTTGGATATTTTCAGACAGGATGATTTTACCAATGATTCATCCATGCAACAATGTTTATCATTTGTTGTTGGAATGTCTAATAGTGATTATTATATTATGGATATTTATTCACTGGATATTATTTTGGAACTTTTAATTGAAGGAAGAAAATATGAAACGGCCTATCTTTTGGTAAAGCAAGAAAGTGATAGATTAATTCTTCCATTTATTACTTGTTTGGCAAATGATCATACTGAGTCACATTTCTTTAGCAATTCGCATGTTTATGAGATTGCACACAAATTATTGACAATATTTGGGGAGTGTAAATACTATGATCAAGTTTATGAGGTATACAAGCTCATTAAGAGACCATCCCAAAGGTGTTTTAATTTATTAATTTATTATCTGTCGGAATCTAATAAGCCAGACCATTTGAGGATACTAATTGATATTATTCAAGAAAACATAACTAATAAGAGTAATTATGTTCATATTATTTCACCTATAAATATTAGAGACCTATTCAGATCCGAGTCAAAGGCATCTAGTTTAATGACCTATGAACAAGTATCGACTCTGTTTGACATATTCCTTAACAAGTTAAATATCAAATGTAGTACTAGAATTTTAAATATATTTTTGAATTTACAGTTAAAACATGGCAAAGAAGCAGATGCACTAAAAACTTTGACTAAATTTGAGGAAAATGGTGTACAAATTAATGTCTCTACTCTCACCATCATTCTTACCTACTTGGCTAATAATGCCAAGTATGAAGATGCTATTAAAATATGTGACAGAATCATTCGAGAGCCACTCGTATTTGATATACCATTCCTCAATATTGTATGGAAAATTTATCACGATTTTATATGGAACACCATGATGACAATAGATCATACAGTTAATATTGGAACTGATAATATACCAACCACTTTCAAAGCAACTAATATTCCACTTCTTGAGTCTATCAAAGCATTTGAGAAGAATAATCAATCTTCTCTAATTGATTGGAAGAAGAATTTACATGAAAATCCTCTATTTGACACTACTAAAGAGAAGAATATTTCAACCCAAACCATGATTTTTGAATATCTGGTTATACAAATGGAGAGATCATTTGACAAATACATACTGACAAGTTACAGTGTTATGGGAAAACTCAATGAAGAACAATCGAAGAGTAAGACAAGCAAGGCCGATTGGTACATGCCACAATCTACAGCTAGGCATTTAAGGTATGGAACTAGGTCAATGGATGAAGAATCTTTTCTTTCTTCTTCTGATTCCAGCATTCCACACTTTTTACAAAACAAACAATCCAAACTCATAGCATCTGATACATGTCGATTAGATTTGAGAATATTAATTCAAAATTATGCTATCAAACCAAGATTGAGACAAATTGATGATTTGCTAGAATTTGTTTCTGGTGCCTATTCCAGAAATAATTCTCTCAGAAGATACTATTATTTGAGAGTAATCATTTCTCTATTGGAAAGTGGAAACATCTCTCATGTTAAATTATATGTCAAGTACCAATTTGAAAATTGTGAAATGTCAATCCAGGAACGAATCAATACCATGCATCTCGTTCTTAAAACTATTCGTTCCAAATACAATGCCACAATTAGGGATCAATATAGAACTGAATGGAGGCTATCTGCAATTGATTCTCTCACCAAATTAATTGATTTGCTCTCCATTGAGGAATGGAATCAAGTAATGACCCAGTGTGGAATGAAAAATCAATTTGAAAATTACGATCAACTCACAGATTGGATCAAGAGAAGATTTCTTTCAATTCCAAATTTTAAATCAACTTACCGTTCAAATACTAGCTCCACACCTTCCATTGCTAATTAATATTCCTAAATATTAAATAATTTAAATAATTAATAAAAAATGTTTACTTAAGTAATTTAAAAAAAATGCCATCACCACAAGAAGCATCCAAATTGCTTTCCCTCTGTTTTTCTAAAGCAAAGGCTTCATCATCTTTTAAAAACGGAGAAGGAGTTTTGAATTATTGTTTGAACAAGGCTTCGGAAAATAAATTTAATGCCTACATTAGAACATGTCCAGAGTATGCCAAGAAAAAGTTGGATGAATCACATGAAAAACCAGAACATCCACTTAAAGGTGTTCCTTTTGCTGTGAAGGATGCTTTCTGTACGCAAGGAATTCAAACAACAATGGCTAGTAATATTCTTAAGGATTACATTCCACCATACACAGCTACTGTAGTAAAACGATTGGAAGATGTAGGTGCTGTCATGATTGGAAAAACAAATATGGATGAGTTTGCTATGGGAAGTGGTACAATTTTTGGAGCTTTTGGAGAAACTAGAAATCCACTCGATGAAAAGAAAATTGCTGGAGGAAGTTCAGGAGGTAGTGCTGCTTGTGTTGCTGAGGAAAGTTGTTTCTTGTATGTGATTTAATGTTAAATTCATTTATTAATTAGTATATAATTATATAGCTCTTTAGGTACTGATACAGGTGGTAGTGTTCGTTTACCTGCATCATATTGTGGAGTTGTTGGGTTTAAACCATCCTATGGTTCATGCAGTAGATATGGTATGATTTCTTATGGATCTTCTCTTGATACTTGTGGAATTTTCTCAAAGACTGTCAGGGAAAGTGCAATTGTTTTTAATACTCTTAGTGGAAATGATCAAAATGATCCAACTACAAAACTCAATGTTTCACCTGTGGATTTATCTAAATTGGATTCAATTGATAATGAATATAATAAGGGAATACTCAAGAATGTCAAGATTGGTATTCCTGTTGAATATTTCGTTGATGAATTGAATGATAATATTGTTAAAGTTTGGGAAGAAACTATTAAATGGATACAAGATCAAACTGGAGCTCAAGTTGAATATGTTTCCTTACCACACTCAAAAGAAGCTCTCTCTACTTATTATGTTATTGCAACAGCTGAGGCTTCTTCCAATTTATCTAGATATGATGGTTTGAGATATGGTAATAAGGTCTCAAAGAATCAAGATTTACTTGCATATTATTTACAAAATAGAAGCGAAGGTTTTGGAAATGAAGTTTTGAGAAGAATTGTTTCTGGTAATTTTGCCCTTTCAGTAGATAAGTATGATACCTTCTTCAAGAAGGCCCAACAAACCAGAAGATTAATTGCTAACGATTTTTATCAAGTTTTACAAGATCAAGGAATTGATTATTTATTAACGCCTTGCACACCTACCCCAGCTATTGATAGAGATTTATTTACAAAGATGTCACCTGTGGAAATGTTTGTTAATGATATCTTTACCGTTCCAAGCAGTTTAGCAGGTGTGCCAGCAATATCTGTGCCTATTGAAATTAATGATCCAAATAAGGAGGGTTCCAAATCAAAGATTGGTTTACAATTAATTGCTTTGAGTGAACAATCATGTCTCGAAGGTGCCACTGTTTTAGAGAAAGTTAAACTTGCTTAAATTATTTGATACATTAATATTTCTTTTTTGTCTGAAACAACTAGATTGTTAACAGCAGACAAGCAAAGACCATGGATAATGTCAGTGCTAAAAATCGTATTGTCAATTCCAATATCAATTACAGATGGCTCCTTTGGTTGTGATTGTTTGGTTTGTAAATATGAATAAATTGGTTTCAATGATGTAACAACAATAGTGTCTGAATTTTCAAAAGCCAATACCAAAAGTCCTGATAAGGATGGATTATAAAGTGGTTCCAATTGTGTTGATAAGACATCAAAACTAGTGATCTTTGAGAGCTTTTCATTGGTAATTGGAAGAGAAAGCTTGACGAAAACATCTCCCTCATTTGGCATGAGACAGTTCAATAAGTATAAATTACCCAAGCTTGATAATATGATGAATGAGTTATTGCTCAAACTCTTTACATCCTTAACTTTTTCATCTCTTTGCTTACTAATTGTTGAAATAGTCTCTTCAACAAGAATAGGTTTTTCACTTGTTGTTGATGGTTGAGTATTTGTTGTTGATTCACTTGTTGTTGATGTGGTTGCAGCTGTTGCTGATTCTCCCTCTTTCTTTGGAACTAGTAAGCCATTCTTTTCTGTGGTAATTCCTTGCTTTGCCTTCTTCTTTGTGGTTTTAGTAACCTTTGGCAAATAAATAATTCTTCCTGTTGTTCTAAGATTTGAATTAGAGTTGTCACTATTATTTTGCTTAATTTGTTGATATCTCCAATCACAAAGTTGAATAGAATTCAATTGTCCAAGCACAACATGAGAATGTGTTAATTGTAAGCTATAGGCCTTCTTTGAGAAAATGTCAATATCTGCAATCTTATCAAATACCAAACCTTGATTAGCCATACTAATTCTAATAATTTGTAATAAATTATGTTGTGGTGAATAAAAACTAAAGTATCCCGAAGAGCAAGAACTCATCAAACACTCAGAATCAAGCAAATCAGTAATAGTTGAAGGAATTTGATCTTCCACATCCTTTACATTATATTCACTTGTTGATTTAATACCTCTACTAATATAAACTAATTTCTTTGAATTATCATTCATAATACAAATCACCAAATTTCTCTCCTCGAAAAGAGTAGAAAGAGGCACAATACAAAATAATTTAACTTCATCCAATTCACGTAATTTCTGAAAGGTCATTCCTGGTGTTTTAACTTCTAATCCTCCCGATAGAGTTGGATTTTGTTGTTGTTCTTGACCATCACCAAGGCTTGAATCCTTCTTATCTTGTTCTTCCGCTTTGTTTTCTTCAAAAATTGCGAAAATTTCCAATTTATTCTTCTCATTACTAAAGTGATGAACGGTGAAGAGATTGTGGAAGGCTGCACAGGCTCCAAGATCAAAGTTTGTTGATGAAATTTTCTGAATAAGCTTTGACTTCATTTTTTTTTAAATTATTTTTATTTTTAACATTTAATATTTAATATTTATTAAATTTTGTTAATACATTATGTTTCAATACATTTAAAATTGTCCATAGAATGATAATAAGGTTCATAGGGTATCATCTACGATTAAAAAATCAAAATAATTGAAAGACATAATTTTTTTTAATACAATTTCAATAGTTTTAAATAGTTTTCTATAATACACAACAAAAGATATTTAACTAATCTTATCCAATTGATTTTGAATAGCTTCAAGTTTTGTAAAGAATCCATACAATTCTTCTTTAGTAAATTCCACCACAATATTTTCCTCTTTTGGTTTCATTGTTTCAGTATTCTTATTTTGATAGTCAAGTGTTGTGAATTCAAACAAGACATTAGGTATCTTCATTTTGGAGAGATCTGATTCAGAAATTTGCATTTGTAAACGCCAATCAAAGTTTTCCAAAACAACTGGTCCTCCAAGAGTGTGTTCCTTAGCAGTATTCATATATTCTCTTCCTTTCACTCTCCAAGCTTCTTGAAAAGCTTGAGCATGTGTTTCAGAAATACCACTTTGTGATTCAGTCAATTCTTGGAATAATTTTTCTGGATTTAAAGCATTATAGAGAGCTTGTTCAAAAACATAGCTACAACCATCAATTAATAATACTAAGAGTTTGTCATTCTTAATCATTGGGAATGTTTCTAATAAACGTTCTTTTTCAAGACTGGAAAATGATTGATTTTCAGAGGAGAGCTTTTTTAAGAGAATGTGATTTAAAAGTTTGAAGAACAATTGTGGAGGATCAATTGTATTCATCAAGGCAACAGCTGTTGAAAATCTTTTTACATCATCATTCCGAAAATTAATTCCACAACCAACACACATTTTGATCATCATATCAATTTTTCACACATTGCAACAAAACAAAATTATATCATTACGAATTATAACAAATTATTAATCATCAATATCATCATAATTTTCCACCCGATCGATCGTCATTAATTTTTCACTTACTTTTCCGTATTTTGAAAAACTGGCATTTTTTTGTGTTATTTTTAAAAGAAAATCTTTTCAAGTATTTTGCTTTAAACTTTTAACAATTTACAAAATGAAAATCCACTTGATACATTTTCAAAATCGATTAAGTTGCAAAGATAATTGGAGAAATTAATCAGATCCAATGTGCTGAATATTAATTTGTTCAAGTAGATAAAGGCGAAAAACAGCCTTTCGAATGGCAAATGACAGTAATAATTGATTCTCATTGTAAGGTGAATGTTTTGTCAAGTAATTGACAGGAATAGTGAATGATTGAGAGAGGTGCATCTTATCAACATGATTTTTTCATGGGAATCTTTGTCACCGAATTTTAAAAACTAATCATGACTAATCCGATAATTCATGTTTTATGGGATTGGTGTTGATTGACCGATAGTAATGTTTTAAGAAGCAAGTAAACTTCTTAATTTCGAAAAAAACATACTCTTTTGATAATTTTCCCGTCTCTCTCTGTGGCATCAAGACTAGTCAACTTTCTCATAGCTCTGTAAACTCTGAAATCTGCATAAACAATTCATAGAAGAAAAAACACAAAATGACCACGAATGAAACAACTGAAACCTTACAACAACCACCTTCATCGTCATCATCGGGTCGTTCTTCATCAATTATTAAATTACTAAAACTACACAAGTCAAACGTAACTCAAAATAATAACAATAACACTTCGATAAACTCTGTTGATTCCAACCAGCCATCCTCACCCAAGAATCAATCACCCGATGAAACTGGAACACTTTCTCCTCTATCAAAACAAAAAAGTTTAAAGAACTTTCTCAAGGATAAAATTTCAAAAGCTTCTCAATCATTTAAGGAGAGTCTTTCCACTAGAGATTTGGCAAAGAATGATGATCAAGCTTTGATAGACGATACAGAGATTATAGTTGCCTTCAATGAAGAGGATTATCCCCTACCAATCTCACCAACAAGCCAATCAGCAACCTCACCTAGGTCAACCGAAGGAAGAGGAAGTTTTTTCAAAAAGAAAAAGACAAAATTCGATCCAAGAAACTATATGATCATTTACGAGGAGGTCATGAATAATAGCGAAGCAAGAGAAGTTTTCAGAATTTATCTCAAAAAAGTTGCCTGCAATGAAGAACCAATGATTTTCTTTAACGAGTTGACCAAATTCAGAAAGGAATATCTCAAATGCAAACATCAGATTTTACAATTGAAAAATCAACTAGATGATTCAAATTGTCTAGAACAGACTATGAAATATTGTAAACATGTTTATGATCTGGCAAAACAAATTCTTGGCACTTTTATCAAATCTGCAAGTTTGATGGAACTTAATTTGGGAAAATCTCAAAACAAAATTCTCAATTATTGGAATTCAGAAATAGAACCATACATGTTACAAAAGATGAGAGATGTAGTTCCAAAAAGAAAGGGTTCAGTCACTTCGAATAATGGTGATTATTTATCCGAATCTCCACTTAATCTTCCTTCGAGTCCAGTAATTAAAGGATCAGCAATACTAGTAACAGAGGTTTCTCCAGTGAGAATGTATCCTTCATTGAGTGAAGTGAAAACTATTACGTACAATGATTTAATTCGAATTTTCAACATGATGGATCCAGAAAAAGTATTCGAAAAGGCAGTGTTTGCTGTTGAGCTAGATTTGAAGAGTGATCAATTCCCTCGATTTGCCAGATCGAAAGAACTCTTTGAATTCTTAGAGAAACAAGGAGAAAACTTTACAAGAAGTATTGCTGTTGATATATCAAGAGGTTACAATATTGATATTCGATACAAATTGAAAGATTTTAATAAGGTTCAAATATTGGAAAGGGATTTATTGTTTTCTTTAACAATGGCAGAGGATTCTCCTGATTGGGATTCGATTAAATCGTCCAAAGTTTCAAACAAGACACAACTTTACAATTCCAAGACAACTTATTCATTTGGAGAACAAAACGAAGCAATGAAACTTTTCAAAATGTCATCCTTGATACCCTATCCATTGGAAGATGTTTGGAAAGTTTTCAAAGATTTGCAATTGACCCAAAAAGGAGCTGTAACTCCCACCAGTGTTGAACTAGTTCACTACTCACCATGTGGAACACTAGTTGACAAGGAAAACATTTTTGAAAAGGCAAGCGACCCTTCCCAAGGAAAGGAAGTTCCCCTCTCCCTACAATTCTCCAAATGTTTGATTGATTCCAAAATTCCAGGTGTGAAATCGAGAGATTTTCCCAATTTACAAACAACTGTTTTCGATGAAGTTTTGGATGGTTATATTAACTTTGGTCATACGTGTAAATATCCTGGCTATTCACCGCCAAAGGATTCTGTTATATTTGATGGACTATTCATGTATATTATTAGAAGGGTCAATGAGAAGGCAACTCGTTTGATTCATGTCATTTATGTGGACTATCATTTACCTTCTCATATTTCAAAACTAATGTCAACTAAATTGTGGAAAGTTAGGGCAGCCCATTTGGAGGAAAACATGTTGAATGCCCTTAAGGAACATACCTCGAATGGAAGAAGACCAGTTCCTGACTCGCTCTCAGATATTCTCAAGTATGAACAGAGTGTTCAAGATAATGCTCTCAAATATTCGAAACATTCATGGTACCAGGAGTATCTCAATATTCTCAATAATCCCATTCAAACACTTCCAATAAAAGAAATGCAGTAGATCAAACAACACTTTCTCAACCGTAATATTTACACTAATTTTTGTAAAGCATTTCATTTAAAAACAGTTGTTTTTTGAATTTCCACTAATTTCAAAGCAATTTCTGTAAAAGGTGGCCTTTGATAAATGTCCTCACTCCAACACAATTTCATAATTGAAAATATTTCATTCAATGCATTGAGGTAGATATTAGTTACACTATCTTCTGATTTGATTACTTGAGAAGTACTGTATTTCAAATCCTCAGATAGAAAATATTCTCTAATCCACAATTTCATAATTTGGGATTGAGAATTGATTGGTAAGGTTGGTATTGGCAAACGTAAACCCTCTGAAACTAATTTTGGAATAAGCAAAAGTGAAGGTTGAAACTTGAAGGAAGCAAAAGTTTCTTGTTCTTGTTTAGACATGATTGAAACATATTTAGGATTGGTAGCATAATCATGGTGGAACAAATTACTTTCATCAAACAATAATTGCCACATAATAATGGAAAAGCTGAACACATCTGATGTTTCATTGTAATATTGTCCTAATAGAATTTCTGGACTCATGAACAGTAAGGTTCCAACATGTCCTGTTTTGGTACTATTTGAGTTTTCAGATAATCGAGCTAGACCAAAATCTGTTATTTTCGGAATGAAATCATTAGAAAGTAAGATATTAGCAGGTTTCAAATCTCTATGAATGATACACTTGTCTTTTCCATGTAAATAGCTCATTCCATTAGCAATTCCAAGTAGAATTGAAATCTTTTCACGTAAATTAATGTGGTTTCTCTTCAATTTACAATCATAAATTAAATTATCCAAACTTCCTCCACTCACATATTCAGTCACTATGAATTTAGATTCCTTAGAAAGGCAAACTCCATAAAAATTTACAATATTTGGATGTCTTATTGATGATAACATTGAAGATTCGTGTTCAAACTCATCACTATCAATATCCTCATCTCTCAATTTGATGGTTTTTAAGGCAACTTCTACATTGGACCACCTAAATTGGTAAATGTTAATGTTGAAATACTAGAAATGAAAACCTACAATGCCAAATATACAACTCCCATTCCGCCTTCTCCAATTTTTTTCACAATCTTGATATCCTCAACTCTAATAAGCCAATTCTTCAATGAATATTTACTTTCCAATTCTGTTGTGTACATGGTTTGTAATTCCAATAGCTTTTGAGTCAATTCTTCCTCTGCTTTCTCCTTCTTGTGAAGAATTTTGATTTTACTACGCATGCCATAGAGTTTGTAACATGAAACCATTACAATAATTGATGATAGACAACAAATTACAACAATGGATGCAATTATAAAAGGGGACACTAATGCAACATTGAAAGTACATGCATAAATATCATCTCCATACAATTTCTTTGATTGTCTCTGTAAACTGAACCATGATTGACATTGGGTTGGTATTGCTTGAATTGAAATTTTTCGATTGTAAGCTTCTGTTGTGAAAAGTGTTGATTTGATGGTAATTGTGAGAGTGAAATTACTGATTTTTTCTTGTACTACTTTCGAATATAAGACACCAGTCACGCTGGTATTACTTGCTTCTAATTTATCAAATACTGCAATTTTTTCAATTTCCACACTAATTTCAAATTCAGTATTTGAATTAACCATATTAGGTTTTCCATCAATAGTATCAAATAATAGTATATCAATAGATATAGTTTCACCAAATCTCATATAGATCATGTCAATTTGTGATTTGTTATTGTATGAAATAAAATTCTTCTCTGAAATAGTTGCCTCAATCAGCTCAGGAAATGAAGCAACATCTGAATATTCACCACCACCACCACCATTTATATAATTATTGTAAAAGGATTCAGAATGCAATGATGTAGTGGTTCCAATCAAATAAATTCCTCCTCCTAAAATATCAGCACCATTAAACGATACTATTGGAATTTGGGTGAAAAAAAGAGAACCTCTCAGTGTGAAAATAGCACCACCATATTTTCGAGCTCTATTATACTGAAATAAACTGGTATAAATGTAAATATTGGCAGTGCTCGATGATGATGAATAAATGGAAGAGTATGCTCCACCATAAACTGCCGAGTTGTTAAGAAATTGCTATTCTTTGTGAGCCAAGTAGTAGTGTTGTGAAACTTACATCAAAACTCGAGCTGTACTGATAGGCGTGGAATGAGAAAATAGCTCCACCTGTAATTGCCTCATTCTTAATAAATTTACAATACTCAGTCCTGAGCAATGATTGATATTGATAAATAGCTCCTCCTCCAACTTGATCTGCAAAATTCTCATTACCTGCTCCAATTTGTCTATTATTAATGAAAACAGACTCCCTAACCTGTAATATTTGTATACTATTTAAAGATATTGCCCCACCCCCACCTGTATTCGAGTTATTAGAAAAGATTGAATTTGTAATTTCGCCACTAAGTCCAATTCCTGTTAAATACACTACTCCCAAATTGAAATTTGTAAAATTACAATATGAAACTGAAATTTTCAACAAGAAAATGGATTGAATAAAGAGTGCATAAGGTTTTTCCAATTGTGAAGGAATATTCTTTGTAAAACTGCAACGATCTACAATAAATTGGCCACTGCCTGTTACTTGAACTGAACTTTCCATAAAACTTGAGCCATTAATGACTGTTAGATGTTGTTGTGCACTATCCATGTCAATTTTGAGTACGCTATTCGAAAATGTTGAATTACTAATGTAAGAACCACCAGTAAGATGCAATGATGCTCTCCCAAATTTGGAATTGTTAATCATCAACGAGTCGACATGGTTAAATACTATCCATCTTCCCATTTGTACATTATCCAAAAGAACTCTATTTGCACTTCTTGTAATACCAACATTATTAACAATACTATCAACAATTTCCAAAGTGTTAAATTTGGTTGTTACAAAATCCATTTCCACATTTGAAAATCTAACTAGAGTCACAAAATAAGCCATTGGATTACATTTAATTTTAACAAATGAACCATTAAATCCCATGAAATGAACCCGAGTAATGTTTCTATTCTTGAAATTTAAACATTCATATTCATCCAACCAATCTGTCAATAGAACAATGTTAATCAAACTTTGATCAGTCGGAAAGGAAATTGAATCAACAAAATAGGAGATTGTTTTGCATGGATTTTCTAATGATGAACAATTAGAGTCAATTCCATTTATTGAATCAATGTATACTGTTGTTGATGACTTTGTGTAATAAGTAATGAATAATAATAACACTGTGATGATGAGATGTTTTGACATTTTTTGATTGGTTGACTTCCAGTCTGTAGGTTGGTTGAGAGGACATAGATGATGTTGTTGTGATCGATTTATTCATTAATTGATTTTATTTGAAATTCATCTAGGACATGCACTGCAGAAAGAGATACCTCTAACAAAATTACAGAACATATTCAAATTTACTACTACTACTAGAAATCAAAGTATTGATTATAATTTAGAGGAAGCTAACACTACTTGAATCATTTGTAATAATACGAACACCTCCAAGATCACTAACTTTAAATTTGGCAGCAGGACAGGAAATAAACATCAAGTTCTTTCTAATGCCAAATCTACTTTCGATTAATCTAATCACATCAGCACCGAAACCTTTTTCACTTTCAATAGCAACAAAGTCAATTCTCATTCTTGGATAAACTTCATCCAATTTCTTACAATCATTTCTGATTCTATCGATAGTCTTTTGTTGTCTAACATACTCTTCCTCAGTGTTTGGAATCTTGTAGACGTGCACAATCTTGATCCAATCTGTCAATTCATTTTCACGAACATACAAAATGGCCTTATTCAACATGGCTATCGTATCATCTTTGGCAAAGTAGACAAATGATTGACTGTTCACATTCTTTGCTTGCTTAACCAAGAACTTCAAAATTGTATTTGTGACTGATTTGGCAATCTTCCATTCTCTTAGTTTTGAATAGACCAAGTATATGACAAACTTCATAATCTTGGCTCTCCAAAACATGGCCAATACGGTCAAGGCACAAATAGCATAATAAATAGCAAAGTATTCAAGATAAACAGGATTTTCCAAAATATTGGCCAACAATGCAATACCAACACTAATGACTGAAACTACAATCACAGTCTTTTTGGCTCTTCTGTCTCTCTTGAGTTGTCCTCTCTTGTACTTGAGCAAAAAGTCACCCATAGCAAAAAGCATCATAACTGAAAGGAAGGAAATTGTATAAACTCCTGACAAGGCTTCAATGTCACCATTCAAAATAGTGACCATAGATGCACACAAAATGAAGAACAAGATAATGATAAAGTGATTGGTCTTTCTGAAAGCATTAACTTGGAGGAAGAATGAAGGTAAGGCTCTATCCATAGACATTTGTCTAACCAAACCAATAATACCAACGTAAGCTGTCAATACACCACCACTCAGTACAAGAGCAGCATCCAAAGATAACATAATTTGAAGCCATTTGCCAGCAGAAACTCTACCAACTTGAGACAAGACACTACCATTCTTAGCTGGGTCAGTCAATTCTGATAATGGGAGTGTACACAGAGAAATAAAGCAAAGAATTGGATTGAAGAATGAGACCAAGCACCACATGTTTCTCAAAGTCTTTGGAAAAACGCCTGGTTTTTGTTGTTCAATAAAGTTGGCACTACTTTCAAATCCTGTAACACCAAGCATAGCAGCTCCAAAACCGAAAAAGATTGATTTGGCACTATGAAAATTAATTCTCAATTCTCCATTTAAAAACAACTTACATTCCAACAGCGGAAATATCACTCTGACTCAATTGCCAATTTCTTTGGAGCATTTCAAAACTGTTTGTCACAGAAACATAAAGACCTCCATAGACGGTAACTGTGGCAAGTGAAAAGAGGTGGAAAATAAAAATGAGAGCAGCAGCAAAAGCACTCTCAGAAATACCAATTAAATTCAAAAATGCAAAAATAGCCAAAAGAATTACAGTAGAAGGAATGAGGGGAATGTCTTCACAATATGGAACATTTTTAAGGTATTGAATAGCTGAGGTTCCTGAAACGACAGCAGTAGCAACATAGGAAATAATCTGAAAGCAATTTCACACAAATTAAATATTCTCAAATATGTTATGAGACTTACAGTTAAACAAGCAGCTAAGGAAGCAGTCTTTTTCGATGTAGTGTTCAAAAGGAGTGTATAAGAAGCACCATTAAGTGTGATTGCAGAACCTACTTCTGCATAAATTGACTATAATTCCAGTAATGTCATGTTGCAATTTTCCATATTTAAAATTAAAATGATAATAAAAAAACATACTCTAAATAAAAAGAGTAAAACACTGACAAGTAAGAGACAAATAGGAGCCCAAATACCTGCATAACTGATACAAACACCAATAACATACAAGCATGAACTTGTAATATCATTGCCACAAATAGCAGTGGCAAAAAGCTCACCTAGTTTGTGTTCCTTTTTTGGTGTGAGTGATTCTGGAATGATTTGAGGTTTAGCATCACTTCTATCCACATGTAACTCTGCAACTCCGTCATCAAGAACTGGACTTTCATCGACATCATTAGAGCGATTTCCCTTCCTACATGACGTTACAAAATCGTATCCTGGAACCCACTTTGAAAAGAATGATCTTTGACTTTGTTCCGATTCCCATTCGGCAAGAGCTTGTTCATGTTCTTCAAGCATCTCATTTTCTTTTAATTGATAAAATTGTCCAATAGAATCCTTTGTTGTTTTTTTAGGAAATTCTGTTTCCGTATTTCTATAAATTGTGGAATCTGTTAGAAACAAGTGTTAAACTATTAAAATTCATTATAATTCAAACCAACCTCCGCCAATATGATTAATAGCCATTCCATGGTCCTGTTGATAACCCACCATCATTCCGTCACCACCATCATTATTTTCATAATTATCATATTCACCAACAGCAACTCCTGAAGACGACGATCCGAGGAGTGAGGTAGACTCTCCCGCATTAACAGCGGAAGAAGAAAACGGCTGTTGTTTTGGCATTTTTTTCTTCGAGATTTTTGTGGTCCGTTCTGTTGTTTTTAATTGGAATTGTGGAGGGAAAATTCAAAAGAGAAATTCTTCATTCAACTCTCCTTTCCACTTCCAGAACCTCCACATCTTCATCTATTATTCGATTTCTTGGACCATTCATCATCTTGCTGGAAATATTACAAAATGAATGGTTAAAGTTGGCATTCCATGAACCATTTTTATTAAAGCAATTCATCTACCTACTATTATCTCTTTAACTGGTTTGACTTAAGTAATGACTATTCAGTTCCAAGAAAATCCATTATAATTCAATTATTAAAAAACCTTTCAAAAATAGATTTGAATCTGATTGTAAAGTAATTAATGGGAATCTTTTTGAATTGGAGAATAATCCTTGTGGCATTGAGGGTAAACCTCATTGATTACCTTTGTGGCGTCGTCACAATAAGGGTTTACAGACATGAAAGCATGATGTTTAATGCATGCCTCTCGATCTCCATTAAATTTTGCCAAGTCAATTGGTAAATCACAACTTCCTCCCAACATGTATGCTCTAACTTCCTAATTACAATGAGTAAGATTTCAATAGATTAGTATAGCTATACTTACTGTACAAGCTCTAAATTTACAGCCATGTCTTCTATTGAATCCCTAATTATACCAATAATATGAAATAATTTCCAATTAATTTTTTAATATCAATGATCAGTAAAATTTAAAACTCACTCTCGCATAATCATAGGCATGAACCAATTCGTGAATGAGTGTCCTTCTCAATTCATAAATTCCCACATTTCTATTACAACAAATTTTAATTCTCTTCACTGGTTCATAGAGTCCTGAATATGAATTATCTGATCGTTGTGTTCCGTGACACATTTCCACAATGAGTCCCTTTTTATATTTCATTTTCCAATTCAAAATTCAATCATAATATAAATATTATTAAATTGAATGGATTCAATAAATCCATTTAAACAATAATTAAATATCAATATATACCTCATCTAAAATATTAGTTCCACCATATCTTCCACTCTTAATTCCAGCCACAATTTCCTTCACTCTATCATCACTCTGTAACAAGTGCACAGCATCCTTTCTACATTTTTCAATGGTATGATAGACATTATCGGAGGTAAACACTGGGCCTGATGCCCTTCTTGGTTTTGAATTAATTTCTTGATCCCACCAATCCGAATCAAAATCTATTCCTCCTTCACTTGTATTATTATCTGTTGGTGAATTAAAGTCAATTGTTGCTGATGTTGTACTGATGGCATTTTTTAATTGATTGGTTTTGATATTCTTTTAATAGAATGAACTAATTGAACACAACAAATATTTAACTTTCTTCTTGTTGTAATGTGGTAGACTGTAAATGTTCAATATTGTAAACTCTAGTATTACAGTAATGTATGAGAGATTCCTCGACTTTCATGTATCTTCCAAATTGCATACTAAATAATCGTAAACTGACCATCATCATCGTAAATACTCATTGTAATCTGCAAAAGTATTTAATAACAGAGTGACGTGTATCATTTTAACATGTAAAAATAGAACTTTTTCACACAACATCAACTTTGGGAATGGGTGTGTTAAAATTCTTTTCACACACAATGAGTGCAATTTAGTTCACCTATCTTGTAAACTCACAGAGTCGTCATCTTTTTGTGCAAGGTTGAAAAAGCAGCTAGAGATTTTCCGGAGCCCTTACCAATCCAATTCCCCGTAAAAACACTGTAATGCCTTCTATTCACGGTAAAATTGACAAATACAAAGATGCAAATCGACGCAAACGAGATATAAAGCGAGCAAGATTTCCACATCATTTAAAAGCGAAAAAAAAAACACTTCACTCAACAATAATCACGATTGATTTAATCATCACGATTTATTGCTCTCCATACAATTCTTTTTAAAAGAAGTTCTCTCTCACCTTTGAAACATTTGTACCTACTTTGTATTATTCAAAGTTTTTGTTTATGCAACAAGTATTATTAGATTGTCAACAAACCATCAACACAGACGAATTATTTGTCTATTGCAGCCTTAGCCTCATTACCTATCGTAGACCACTCCAAGTAGCTAAAGAAGAACATTTACCAAACTGACAATGTGCGGAATTACCTTTGTTTTGAGATATCTCACTGAAAAAGCTAGTCAAGATCAAAGACAAGAAGCGTTGGAAGAAGTTCGTGCCTTATCCAAATTGCTCGTTCACAGAGGACCAATTGAATCTGATATTAAAGTATGGCCTCTTTCCACTGCCAAGGAATCCTATGCTTGTATGGCTCATGAACGTTTGTCCATTATTGATCTTACTACTGGTAAACAACCAATTCTTTCACAAGATGAAACTTGTGCTGTCATTCACAATGGTGAAATTTATAACCATGATGACATTGATGCTGAATTGAAAAAGGAAGGATTCCAATACCGTACTCATTCCGATTCTGAATGTATTCTTCACTTGTACGAACAAGCTAAAAAGAAGAGAATTGAAAAAGGTCAAGTCGATCCATTGACTGTTATTACCATTCAAGATGCTGTTGAATTTGTTTCCAAATTGGATGGTTACTTTGCTACTGTTGTCTATGACTCTGTTACTCAAACCTTGGTTGCTGCTCGTGACCGTATTGGTATCAAGCCTCTCTACATGGGTAGAAAGAAGAATGTTGATGGACAAATGGACAGTGTCTGGTTTGCCTCTGAAATGAAAGTTTTGAGTGCAGCTGGCTGTTATGAAATTGATACCTTCTTACCAGGTATGGTCTATCTTCAACATTCTTCTCAAGAATTTGGTGTTATTGAACAATATTATAACCCAATTTGGTTTGATAGCAAGGTTTACAACAAGCCAGAAGAAACTGATTTGGTCAAGATTAGAGAAGGTTTTGAGGCTGCTGTTAAGAAGAGAATGATGTCTGATGTTGAATTGGGAGTCTTTTTGAGTGGTGGTTTGGACTCCTCACTTGTTGCTGCTCTTGTTAAAAAGTATACTAACCAACCTCGTTTGCACAGTTTCTCAATTGGTATTGGTGCAAATGAAAGTTCCGATTTGGTTGCTGCCAGAAAGGTTGCTGCTCACTTGGGCACTGTTCACCATGAACACATTTTCGCTATTGACGAAGGTATTGCTGCTTTGGAAAAGGTTGTCTATCACTTGGAATCTTATGATGTCACTACTGTTAGAGCTACTACACCAATGTTCTTGCTCTCTCACTTGGCTTCTCAATACATTCGTGTTATCTTGTCTGGTGAAGGAAGTGATGAAATGTTTGGTGGTTATGTCTATTTCAGAGATGCCAAGGACTCTCAACAATTACAAGATGAAATGGTTACTAAGGTTAGAAACTTGCACTTGGCTGACGTTATGAGATGTGATAGAGCTACCATGGCTCATGGTTTGGAAGCTAGAGTTCCATTCTTGGATAAGGACTTTTTGGATACTGTCATGACTATTCATCCAGATCATAAATTGCATCACTACCATGGTACTGATGGTGAGGAACACAATATGGAAAAGTTTGTTCTTAGAAAGGCCTTTGATGGATTGGATTTGATTCCTGATGAAATTTTGTGGAGAACTAAGGTTCAATTTGGTGATGGTGTTGGTCACGGTTGGATTGACTCTTTGAAGGAATTCTGTGACAAGCAAGTCACTGACGAAGACTTTGCTAAGGCTGCTGAAAGATTCCCTTACAATACTCCAATTTCTAAGGAAGCTTACTATTATAGAACCTTGTTCGAAAAGCACTTCCCATCTGATATTTGTGCCAAGACTTGCAAGAAGTGGTTGCCATGGAGTAAGTATGAAGTCGATCCTAGCGGTAGATTCCAATTGTCTGAAATCAAGAAGCTCAACCAAGATTCCCAATAAACTTATTTCTAAGGAATACAAGTTTTTCAAAATACAAGTTTCTCTTTTCTTATAAAGGAAATTTATTAAGAGCTGAGGGAGATTTCCAATGTTTCACAATAACAAGTACCTTACATTTTACAATAATTATTATTCACGTTGTTTCTAAAAAGGTAGCACAAGATTTCTTTCTCCTATATCATTTTGAGTTCTAAATAGATTTCTGTATTGCTAGAATGCACAAAGTCGAAAATGATGTTGGCTACATTCGTTAGAAATAATTCAAGTATGAATCCACACAACCCACACCACCATTTCAAATACCAAAAATGGATGGTCAATTCAATCCAATCCAATCAAAACCAATCAGTTTCTAACGATACCATTCAAACAGCTCATTCAACAAATATCCATTTATCTAAATCCAGTCCTAAATAACTCAACCTATTCATTGAATGTGAATGAAAATCACACGAATGAGATACAAATTGATTGAATGTTATCCTATTCCTTCCTAATTGAGAGTATTTTCAATCACTAAATTCTCCTCTACCTTATTTTTTACACACAACACATTCAACCATTAATACCCTACTCATAATTATTAACAATGAAACTATTTAACCTCAAGAATTGTTTCCCAATAACAATTCGAATTGTGTTAAAAAATGAAATTAATCCTTCTACTCCTTTCAATCTTACTAGTCCAATCCTTGGTTTTTGGACAAGACTATCTCATTCAAACTTTTGCAGGTGGTTTGGGTGATTCTCTCCCTGCTAAGGAATCATCCTTAAATTGGCCATTCGATGTATCAACTGGACCAATCAAGGGAGAATACTTCATTTCTGACACTTATAACCATAGAGTTAGAAAAATCCTTGCAAATGGAACTATGACTACAATTGCTGGTACTGGCTTTGCTGGTTACAATGGAGATGGTATTCTTTCCTCACAAGCTCACTTGTACTATCCATATGATGTGGCTGTAAATGATTTGGGTGAGGTTTATATTGCTGATACGTATAATCATAGAATTAGAAAGATATTATTGAATGGTACCATTATTACTGTGGCTGGTGTTGGAAGTGCTGGTTATTCTGGTGATTATTCTACTGCCATGCAAGCCAAATTGAATTATCCTCATGGTATCTATGTAAAGTCTCAACCTGGTCAACCAAATACTGAGGAATTTATATCAGCGATACATTTAATCATCTTATTAGAAAGGTTTTTTCAAATGGAACAATCATTACTATTGCAGGTAATGGAGAAGGAGATGCAGATGGATATGGTAAATATAATGGTGATAACATGTTGGCAACGTTATCTAGTTTGAATCTTCCAACAACTGTTGCTTTGAATAGTTTAAATGAGGTCTTCATTGCTGATAGTCAAAATCATCGTATCAGAAAGGTTTCAAATAGTGGTATTATTTCAACTGTTGCTGGAACAGGTGTGAGTGGTTATTCTGGTGATGGAATTCCAGCTAATACTACCAAATTAAATACTCCCAATGGTATCACTATCGACTCGAATGATAATATCATTATTGCAGATAGAAATAATCATCGAATTAGACTCATTTCCAATAGTAGTGGAATCATTTCAACACTTGCTGGTAATGGTACTACTGGTTCTCGAGATGAGGAAGTTCTAGCAACCTCTGCCAAACTCAGTCGCCCAGCCGATGTAACCATCGGTTATGATGGAGAGCTGATCATTACGGACACTGATAATTTTGTAATTAGAATTGTCAAACTCAATGGAATGATTTCAACAATTGCAGGAACTGGCTTTGAACGTTTCAATGGTGATAGAGCTACATCCCTCTCTACATTAATTAATCATCCATCCTCTATGGCCTTCAAGGATGGTGAATTAATCTTCTGTGATCGTTCCAATCATCGCGTGAGAAGAATTTCAAAAGATGGTTCTGTAAAGACAATTGCTGGTAATGGAATTGGTGGATACAATGGAGATGGAATGTTGGCAATAGACGCTCAATTGAATTATCCTCATGGTGTTGCTAGTGATTCTATTGGAAATATTTACATATCAGATTCATACAATCATAGAGTGAGAATTGTATTCACAAATGGCACTATTTCAACTATAGCTGGAAATGGTAATTCTGGTTTTAATAAGGATGGAATTCAAGCCACTTCTTCTCAATTGAATTATCCATTCGGTATTGCATTGAATGGAAATGATGAACTTTTCATCTCTGATCGTTCCAATCATCGTGTTAGAAAGGTTTCCAATAATGGTATTATTTCAACCATTGCTGGAACTGGATCCGCTGGATATAATGGCGATGTCATTATGGCAACAGAGGCAAAACTCTATCTTCCTCATGGCGTTTCAGTTGATAATAAGGGAAATGTGTACATTGCTGACAAGCAGAATCATAGAATTCGTAAAATATTAGCAAGTACTGGAATGATTTCCACCATTGCAGGAACAGGACAGGCAGGTTTCAATGATGACAACATGTCAGCTCTCGAATCCAGAGTAAACTCTCCATATGATGTCACAGTTGATGAAAGTGGGCAAGTGATTTATATTGCTGACACTAATAACCACAAAATTAGAAGAATTCAAAATGGAAATTTGACTACCATTGCTGGAAATGGAATTGGAGGATATAATCAAGATGGCATTCTTTCCACACAATCTCAATTATACTATCCATATGATGTTTCAATTGATCCTGTGAGTGGAAAGATTTTCATTGGGGATGCATCCAATTTTCGTATCAGAGTTTTGGAAAAGATTGAAACTCCTGTTTCTTCATCCCTTCCTAAACCTATTGGATCCAAATCATCAAATAATCCTCAACCAAGTAATAGAAATTCAAGTGCTTCTTCTTCAATTGGTGGATCTATCATCGGTTCAATTATTGTAATAATTATTTGTACTGTAGTTTAAATGGTTTCTAAACTTCTCAATAAATCATCTATTATTTTATTATTTTCTTCATTCCTCCGAATTATTAAATGTTCATCTCAAATGTTCAACACATCCCGAATTATGCAATTCAAGCACAAATTCGTGTTGACATTTTTTAATTTTGGAAAACAGCAAATCAAATTTTGGCGCCAACAACCAAAGTTCCAACAACCAGTAAAAAAATGTCGAAACACAAGAAACACTCACATCAGTATGGCCACCCTCAAGAATTTAATTTATTTCTGCAAATCCCAAGTGAAATCTTGATAGAAATTTTAGAATTTGTTGTGGACACATCATTATCCGATCGTGGAACAGTTAAAAATTCTATTAGAATGATGGCCATATTTGAGAGCTTGAGTTGTCGATTAAATTCTAGAATGGAAATGAGAGAATATTTAAATAATTTTTGGTGGAAAGTGTTCGAATTGGAACAACCAGAAAGTAATTCAAAAGAAATTGAAAAAGCAAAGTTGGAAATGATTAAGAAGAATTGCTTGAAAAGGAAAATTCTATTGACAAGACATGCTAGAAGAACACTACTGCATCCAGTTTCAGAGAATAGAGCAGGAGATATTAGAATATTCGTTACTGGATGTAGGAAAAGTGGAAAGACCAGTATAATCAATTCATTTGTTCATGAATTTTTTCCAATTATGGTTTAACGTATGTAAATATTGTGAAACATTCCAATCCTTCATAACTTTAAATCATATGAAACAGTTACGATCCAACAATAGAAGATGTGGATTTGAAATTTATTCGAGTGGATGAAAAATCAATTAGATTGGAATTGAATGATGATATTCATGGAGAGGAATTCAGTTCAATGAAAGAACAGTATATGAAATACAGACAAGCCTTTGTTGTGGTATCATCCATTGACAATTTCATTATGCAAGAATTGATTTTTAATATCGAGCTGATTGTGAAAGCAAAGAATGCAGTGGTGAATGATTTCCCAGTCATGTTTGCACTGAATAAGATTGATTTTTCAAATTCAGATCCAACATATCGAAATCAAGTTGATGAGTATAAGAAGAAGCTTGGACAATTAATCAAAACGTATGATCTTTCGAACAGTGAAATTTTTGAAACGAACGCCACCAGTAATTCGAGTCTGAGGGCCATGTTTGAACAATTGGGAAGAAGACATTATCTTGGATCCTACTCGATCAGTGAAATTCTCAAGTTAGTGTTAAAAGACGATGCAAAAGTATTACAGGTTTCCAACAAGAATGAAAAGTGTAGCATGATGTAAAATAGCATTCATCTTTTCCATCTATCTAATAGTCAAGAAAATTGTAATATCCCATGTGTGATATACAAGAAGTGGCATAATGCAAATTGAAATATTTCGGGTGTCTTTCTATCAACTCATCTGCATCAATAACATGAATATCATCAAGTAACAAACAATAATATTAAGGATTCTTTTCTTCTTGTAGTTGAAGTTCACGATTGCTTGATCGCCTGTTTTCATAATTTGTGCTCCAAAATATCTCGCCCTATTCCATTTGAATTGTTGCATCCTGTCCCCTACTACTTCATTCTCTCAATTCCCTTCCGCTTAATCCTCAACGAATTTATCCTCTTTCATGATGGAATGTTGGCTTATTTCTCAAACGGCATTTGTCCTTTTCCATTACAGTGCCCTTCCAAAAAATCATTCGACTCGCATCTCTCGTGCTCATTTCACCTTCCAAGTATTCAAGCCAAACACAATCTAGATTGTTGTAAACTTTTTCAAAGACGCAATTTAAGGCTGTATCTCGAAATTGTTTTAAAACCAAGCTTCTTGTTATCACAATGAAATAAAAGCAAAAAAATGCTCAAACCAACAATTCTAGTAATTCTTCTAAGTTGCTTGCTTTTCTGCTCAACATTCTTAGACGCAAAGTTTTCTCCAAGTGATGCTCAAGCTATCCAAGATGCTGCCTTTACAGTTTCATCAGGTTTTGCTGCTAGTGCTATTGTGTATCCAGGTGGTAACACAATTAGTTTGTTCTCTGGAAATGGTGACGCCACCACTAAGGTTCGTATTGGTGATTTGACCAAGTTGTTGGTTGCTACTCAAATGTTCAGAATGAGAGATGCTGGAAAGTTGAAACTCGATGATGCTCTCACTAGTACATTCTCCAAGTTTCCAATTTCCTCTGTAACTTTGAGACAATTATCCACACACATGAGCGGTCTCGGTAGACAAGCTCCTTGCAAACTCTTTGATTGTAATCTTTCTAGTGATGAAGTCGTTAAGGCAATGACCGATTCTGGTCTTCCTGGACATTCGTCAGCTATACATGAACCATACTCTGTACCAGTTTATTCTGACTTTGGTTATTGTTGGTTGAGTCAAGCTCTTGCCAAGATGAATGGCCAATCCGTCTCTTCTAATCTTAAGGATGTAATGAAAAGTGCCTCCATGTCCAACTCTGGTCTCGTCTCTGATCTCCTCACTGTTTCCACTCACGTTACTCCAAGCTATGCTGGCAATGCCACCATCACATTCGATTCTGAAGTAAAGTCTGGTTGGTGTGAAGGTTCCATGGATGCTTACTCTACATTGCAAGATTTGACCTATTATGCCTCCTCAATCTTGAATGATGAAAGTATTCTTACTCGTCAAACTGTTCGTGAATTTTTCACTCCTCAATATATTTCTCCAGACGCTCAAAATGCAACTGGTTTTGCCTTTGAAATGAGTCACGATAGCAAGTATAACGTATGGAAGAGATCTAAGAGAGGAAACGTTCTCGGATTTTCTTCTCACATGATCTTTGTTCCAGAATACAAGTTTGCAATCATTTCAATTTCTTCCAATAGAGATGTCTTTGCTACATATATTGCTGAACAAATTTATGCTAAGGCTGTTGGAACACTTATGAGTCAATATGTGTCTGTCATGCCAGCATTTGTTTTACCTCCAGCTCAAGATCAAGCCAAGTACCAAGGTACCTATTTGTGTAATGCTGATGGAACCAATGCCACTTTGTATTATCAAGATGGTCAAACTATTATGAACATTAATTTGGGTGGAATTTATGTTAATTTTGATTTGGATTACCAACCAAATAATGCTTTCATTATTAGAGATATTCAAGAAGCTGCATATATCGATTCTTTGACATTGTTTAAGGGAGGTTACGGAAATGAAGTTCTTAGATTCTCAAATGATAAGGACGGTAACTTGTACTTCTGGATGCCAGGTCTTGATTGGTTCGTTGCTTACACTAAGATTAGTTCTGATGTCAATCCAAAGGCAAGTGCTAGATCCCTCAAGTCTCAAGTCAGAGCATTGAAGGCAGCTGATTCAAACCCTAAATGTAACATTCTTCCAAGATCTGCAGAAATTGATGTTTCAACTCTTCAATCTGCTTTAACAGACCTCAAGAATAACATGGTTAAATCTATTTTGGTTGACAATGGCGCAAAGAATGGATCAGGAATTATTCTTGCCAAATATAGAGATACTGTTGTTATGAACCAAGGTGTTGGTCAAGTTGGTACAAAGGGTAAGGAAACTGAAACCCCTACTGCCGATTCCATCTTTAGAGTTGCCTCTGTCACTAAAGTTTTTACCAGTATGGCTGCTTTGATTGCTCAAGAATTGGGTATTATTAAGAGTATTGATGAACCAATCACTAACTATGTTAAAGATTTCCAATATACTAACAAGTACTTTACGACAGCAACTAACAAGATTACTTTCAGACAATTAATGATCCATGGTGCTGGTTTGTCTAGAACTTCCCCTTGTGACCCATATAATTGCAGTATGACTTTTGATGAATACAGAAAAGCCACTGTTGACTTGTTGCAATTTATGGCTCCATCCATCAGTGATCGTTATTACAGTAATGTAGACTTTACTATTTTGGGTAGAGTTCTTGAATTGATTACAGGTAAATCATTCAGAGAATTCTGTAAGATTAACATTTTCGACAAGTTGGGCATGTCAAACACTGGATTTGATTATACTTCTGATATTCTTTCCAAGATGGTTGTTGGTAGAGATCCAGATTATTTGACCATGTTGTTGGCTCAAGAACCTGCTGGTGGCATGTACAGTACTGCTAATGATATGTTAAAATTCTTCTCTTGTTTCACTTATAGCTCTCTTAACAATGCCAATGCTTGTCCAGTTCCAATTTCAAAGGATGCTATGAGACAATTCATGCCAACATTCTTGGCTAACGATGCTACGTTCACCATTGGTTTGGGTGCCTTTGAAACCATGTATGACAACAAAAATAACTTGTTCTACTTGACTAAGGGAGGTTCTGTTTATGGTTACAATGCCAAACCATTGGTTGTTCCAGAACTTGATTTTGTAATGATTACTTTAGCTTCTTTGAACTCTCCAGTTGCTAACAATATTGCTCTCAAGAATGCTCCAATTATTTTCACTCCAATTATTGAACAACTCCGTAAGAGTGTTGTTGCCCCAGCTTATCCTGATGGTCTCTTGGATAGAATTCAAGGTTCCTACACTGGTTATATTTCATCATGGTTTGCCAATGGTACCATTGTCCTCTATACTGAAACTGCTAAGGCCACTCAAAATCTTGGACCATCAACTGTTCTTAAGGGACATCTCTTGGAAAATGGATTGTCATTCTATGTTGTTCCAGTTAGTCAAAATGGAAAGGTCCATACTATGAAGATTAAGACCAATTTGGATATTGATTGTGCTACTAGTACATTCTCTGGATTTATGAATGCTCCAATGGTTGTTGACTTGTCTGATGCTACTGTTACCCTTTCTCTCCCAACCCTCAATTTTGGTAACAAATTCACTTCCCTCACTGTAAAGAGTGCATCTGCTTCAGTTTTCTCTAGTCTCTTGGCTGTCCTTTTGGCCATTGCCTCTGTTTTCCTTTTGTAAATCTTGTTATAATAAATGTAATGTTATAAACAATACGAATCACTCTCGTTCGGTACGGTAAGTTAGTTCAGGACAATTTAACATCTTTGAGTGAATGCAGAAAATTGTTGAAAGTTACCAATTGTACAGAGTTGACCATTTCAGACAATTGTTAATTTGTGCATTTGATTGATTTGAAAAGTTGGTTCTGTAGGGAGATAATAGTTCTGAAAGAAACGAACTATATTTCTAAATACAAAAAAACTTCACAATCAATTACAAAATTGCATTTTCCGTTTACAAAAAAATGAGTCAACAGAAAGAGGTAAATCCCTTGCAAAATTCTGGTTCGGAATTTAATGCTCCAATAGAAGAAGAAACAACAACTGAATATTCGGAAAATAATCATCATGATGAAAATAATAATAACAATATTAAATATATTGCACAATTTCATACTAGCAATTGGTATTGTCAAGAGAGAGGAAAGGAAATGGAACCTAATTGTTTAAAATACGAATTGGATCATATGTATATGAAGAGGGAATATACCAAGGTTGTGGAATTAATTTTTCAAAGTATCGGAATGCAAGGAATTAATCAAGAATTTAATGATGGTGATGAATTGCTTTCCTATATTTTCAGTGATGATTCCATTGCTAATTTTCTTAAAATGTTCAAATTGTTGAAAGTTCCGATTGTGATTAGGAGAGAAATTCTCGATACCTTCCTAAGATGTTTATTGAAGATTATGAATAATATGAAAGGAGATACTGGTGCAGAATATATGATTATTAAATATTTGAATGTAATAGAGTATGAAATTATTAGAAAGAATGGTGTCTTGCCAAAGAGTCAGAAATTTTCCAAGTCACATGTGGCCAGTTTCATGACACAGATTTGGGAATTCAAGGCAAGAGTTTTGATACATGTCATGAAAAACACTAAATTGAATAAGTACCTTCTCACTCAATGCATTGGTTTATTGCAGAGATGCATCCATGTGAAGGAGTCACTGTTATTCCTTATTAGTGATGAGATTAAAAAGAAGGATGTCACGGTCAATGAACAAGGAGTGGATATCAGATTTAAATTTACAGTCATTGACACTTGTTATCAGACGAATATTAGAAGCTATTCATTCTGGAAGGTGATCTCTGAATGTTATGAACTTTTAGAAATGGATACTTGCTCAAAGAAGTGTACCTACCATGCCAATTCTCTCACCCGATGCTACTCACTCTTCACCCATTTACAAAATACCAAGACCTACACAAAGGAGAAGATCAATATGTTTACAGTTGAGGAAGAAAAATTAGAATCATCCTACTTGAGAAAGGATACTTCGAAAGATATTCCAGAAGAAATCAAGGATATTATAATTTTAGACGATTCAGAGGATAATATGTTTGAATTTGATAGAAAGTTTGTGGATATTTATATTAATAATGGAAGGACCATTTACTCAATCCTCAGCGAGCAAAGAGGAATGAAATCAAATGAAACACTCAACGATAACATGCCTTCAAGAGAAGGGGATGATGATGCTCCTCGAACCTTTGATGCTTCACAACTTTAAATAAGAGAAATGCTAGTTCAATAAATTGTTTATAACTTGGATCCTCTGCTCATGATGGACTTGGCAACAGCATCACCTGTTTCCATAGAACCATGAATTGTGGCTGGAGAATAGTCAGCATAAATTTCACCTGCAAAGTAGATTCTATTTTCAATTGGTTCACCCAAAACTTGTCTACAATTTTCAACAAAGTTCTTTCTGGAGGCATCAGTAACACCACAATAGGCATATGAACCAGCAACGTATTGGAATGATTGCCAATTCTTGACAATACCTCCAATGAAACCGTCATTAGATTCATTCAAACCAAAAACTTTGTGAACCATCTTTCTCATACTTTGAGCAATTTCTTCTTCTGTGTAAAAAAGACCATGATCAGTCTTATTACCCATACTGAAACCAGTCATGTAGTAACCATATTGATCGTGCTTTTGTTGAGTTGTATGTGGGAACCAGAGTTGAGCAACAAATGGATTTTCATCACCAAGGATGATAATATTAGTATCTGGAATCATTGTTCTCCAGAATGGTTTCTTAAATCTCAAAACAACTTTCATACCACTTTGCATTGGTAACATGTTTTGAATAATGTGCTTCTTAATTGGTGACAATGGTGGATTAAAAACAACAGTTTGATTCTTCAATGCAGTGATAGGGACGGTACAAATGACCTTATTACACAAAATTTCACCATCATTGATCTTAATCATTCCCGATTTGCATGTATAATCAATTTTACGGACAACATAATCAAGTTTAACCTGATCCTTAAGTGATAAATTATTCAATAAATATTTCATCAAGGATGGTTCCATATAGTGGTCACCATTAAGCTGGAAGTTTCCTGAACCATATGGCCACTTGTTTCCTTCTTCTTGTATACCCTTAGCACTAACTGTATTAATGCACCCACCATTTGTTTTGGCGAGGAGTGAATCAATAAAAACGTGATACTTTTCTGGAATCTTTCTCTTGACTAACCATTCCTTAATTGACATATCTGGGCTTGTTTTTAATTCCTTATCTTCCATCAATTCATCAATAATACCAAGCATTTCCTTAGCAATAGGTGAATCAATCGAATGAAGTTTTCCATCTAATTTCCGATAAGCATATCAAACTAAAAAACACTTACCAATGAAATACATGGCACCATGTTCCTTTGGATTAGTCTTTGAAAAATCAAAAACGTGATCGAGTGGTACTTTCAACTTGGTAAGAATATCATGAGCCATGCTTCCTTGACCATGAATAAATTCAGCACCAATTTCAATACCACTTTGGGTATCAGAATAGATACGCCCACCCAAACGAGAGTCAGCTTCGACAATAAGGAAATCACTCATTCCCACCGAGTTAAAATGATGAGCAGCGGAAAGCCCAGCCAAACCACCACCTATTATCAAGACGTTACAGCATAATGTTGATTGTTGTTTCATTTTTTTTCTTTTCAAATTTGAACAAAGTTGCTTGGAGTGCGAAGTGCAAAAAAAATACCAAATGAAGAAAAATTGTGCATTCTCGTTTCTTAGGCTATTGTTGTGAGAATAAACTGTGTGAATTGGGCGGGATGAAAGGCTATTGAGTAGCTTGTTTGGTAGTATTATAATAATAATGAGGCTGTCGTTAGTGCACAATTGGAGGATAATTAAGGTTGGTTTTGAGTTTGGTGTTTACAGTTATCAAGAGAGGACAATTTTGGCTTGGCGCCATTTTTTGCCGTTTTGTTACTTGATTTTCGAATAAGTTTTTAAATAAAAAATGAAAAGACAAATCATTGTGGATCGTCAGCAACAACAACAAATTCATCACGAAAAGATAAAAGCTGTCACTGATTTAGAAAATTCAGTGCCTCCTTCTACTCCATCTATAAAGAAGAATATTCTTTCATCATCTTCGGGTCCGATCAAAATAAAAGAAACTCAGGATAAATCTTTTTCATCACAAAAGACAACAACAGGAGGTCAGAAACGAAAGGCTCTTGGTGATATTACAAATCAAGAGAAGTCAACAATCACAACACAAACAAATCAACAACCTACAAAGAAGAAAAAATCCGAATTGACTACCAAGAATTTAACAAATCAAAAACCACAATTGAAAATACCAACAATTGAAGAATGTGAGGCTATTGAACTTTGTCCACAAGCTGATTCTATAGCAGACTTTTTAGAATATCCAACTCCAATATTTATGGAATTTAATCCAGAGACTGGTAAGGCTGAAGATGTATTTGTGACACTTTCTGACGAAAAGATGAAACAAGTGACCAAGCCTCCAACTAGTGAGGATTCTTCACTTCCTTTTCAAGTTGATGTTGATTCAAGTGGTCTTCCACTACCTTCTCCAATGCCTTCAGCAATTACTCCAATTTCATTTGATGACATCTTTGATGCACTGTGATAAAGTTGTAGAAATAACAAGACTATCGAGTTAAAACAAATACATCCTGAACAATTAATAGTATTCCAATCTCCTCTCCGTTTTAATTTATAATAAATTGTGAAAATAATCATCACCATCATAATAAAATTAATAATTTAATATATGTACATGAAATTGATTCCAAAATTATTTCTTACGCATATGTTCCTTTCTTGTAGCATTTTGTAATGCTTCCGTATCCACATCAGCAGCTGGGAGTTGTATATATCGGACTGTGCTTCCTCTGATGAAACAATTTTTAATACAGCATAAATATGGATACTTTTCCTTGTCCTCAACTTGTACATTATTTAATTTAACATTTAAATATTGATCAACACTGTGCAAAGTTCCTCTCAGTGATACATCATTCTTCAACTCGACAATCACTTCCTTATCAACAAGAGTTTTAAAAAAACTGAAAAATAACACCATTTTTTTTTAACTTTTAAAATTTATTGTTTTTTATTTGAAATGGGAATTAATAATTATTGGAACTTTCTCTTCACCTTCATTTGGTTCAGAATAGGTCCTTATCTTGCTATCATCATTTCTTTTCATCTCGACTAATACTTTTACCTTCTTCACATGTTCTATAAAATGTTGAAAATCAAATTAGGTTATTTTGTGTTTCTTATTGGCCATTCTCATTAGTCTTAAATTGAGATCATAATCCTGTTTGCTTGATTCTTCCTCAGAGTCAGATTCAATCGTTGTTGCTTCACTCATTGCTCTTTTTTTAGTATCATTCTCTTCAGTTGTTGACGATGAAGATCCTCCAGCTAGTTTGACTTTAAATTTGTATTGAATGAGATCATCCCAATCGAATTCTTTTGCTTTCTGAGCACTTGACTCGGATTCGAAAGAAATAATGCATTTCCTTTTGGCTTCCTTGAAAATCATAATTTCAATAAGTCCAAATAATCTTGTAAAGAGTACTTTGAGTTTTTCTTCAGTTATTTCCTGAGATTTCTTCCAAGAAACTATGACTTGTCGAGTGGGACCTGATTCCTTCTTGTCTTTTTTTTCCTTCTTTTCTCTTTCCTGCTTCTTTTCTTGAACTTTGTACAGGGCATCATAGGCTCCACTTTCCTTAATTCTTGATGCCAATTCCTTATTAGCAAAGACTAGATCCATATTCTCTTTTTTCAATCGATTTTGATGAGCTTGTTTTTCTCTCTCCTCCAAAGATTCTCTCAACTCTTTAGTTTTTTCATCCATTTCCTGTTTTTGCTTTTCTTTAAATTCTGCTTGCTTTAGAATAAGATCATATTTAGTTTTGAGTTCGGGATCTTTGAGGATTGAGTTGGCTTCTGTTATTTTAGAAAATTTGGTCTCATAGTCCTTCTTTTTCTCTTCATCATCGACAACTCTATCAGGATGGTAGAGTGCTGCCATCTTACGAAAACCTTTTTGAATAATTTCGGAAGAGGCATCTTGCCAATTTTCAATTCCTAAAACTTCATAATACTTTCCATTCGGATCAACTTTGTGTTTTGTGGATGACGATTGGCTATCTTGTTGTGATGACATTTTTTCTTTATCTATTATTTGAAGATGGAGTGTTTTAATTTCATAATAATAACGGTAATTAACGATGGCACCATTTGCCAATAGTTATTGAATTCTAATATCCTCATTTCTATTATTCATCATTTAGTAAAAACATCATATAATAATCGCCACCTGATTTATTTTCTAATTGTATTTACTACACAAATAACAAATATTGTAGCCCTATTTATCATTTGCATCAAAATTCCAAATTATTATCAATATTATTTACTTTGATTTGAAAGCAACTTCAAGTAATAATCTATCCATTTGTTCATCAAATTCCTTCTTCATTGGATTTGTGGTATCAATATTTGGTCCAAACAAACCAAAAACTGGCTTGGCCACTGGTGATTTGATGGAAGCATTTGTTGGTTCAACTCCTTCTCGGATAGTATCAGAGACAGCATAGTCTCTCATCCACAAACCGTATCTGAAAAAGTCTGGTTTTTGTTTTTCTCTCTATCATCATGATGTTGATATTCAATATCCAATAATAAATATGAAATTATAAATTTTCGACTATTTAACACTCTTTTTACTAGTTTCAAAACCTACCCATTCTCCTTCAAATAATCTTCTACCAAGATATGGTCCACCTCCAATTCCAGCGATACACACTGCAAGTGCCAAGCACGGTCCGAGCGATGCTGAAGCCATGAAATATTTTTTTTAAATTTTTTGTTTGGAATTAATTGTCTGTGATGATAGCAATCTCACTCTTGCCGAACTATATGATTGTTATCATATTACTAGTGTTTATTACTAATAGGTGGACGATCATAAATATTGTTATCATTCACAACGATGAAATATAATTAAATAAAATAAAAATTTATTAAAAAATTGATTGAATAAAAAAAATGATGCTTAAAACTCAAAAGACTGTCGCTTCTCCAATGCAAAAATTGGTGAGATTTTTAGTGAGAGGACACAAACTTTCACCACAACAAGGAGCTGAAATTATGCACCACATTGAAAATAATACTCTCAAATTAAGAAATGAATTAAAGTATAAGGAATATATTGGAAAAGCCTTCACCGGAGAAAATACACCAAATGTTACAGCCTACGTTAATGGATTGGGTACCGTTAATAGAGTTGTTGTTGATGAATCCCTCTCTAAATTGTCTAAAAACAGATTGGAAAGTTTCATCGTCTCTGCTGTTGCTAAAGCTCTCAAGCAACCAAAGGAACACGTCCATCAAAACATGAAAAACATTAACACTGAGGCCATGTCTCTCCTCTATAACGCTTTGGAATCATACAACTCCAAGTTGGACTCACTCACTGATGACTATAATCAAATTATTAGACAAGCCTTCGTCAATGACCAATTATATGCTAATGCTCTCTATCAACAAGTGTAAGTTGTTCAATAATTAACATGATTGGAAATTAATTCCGGAAATTATCATCATCACATAATAATAATTTGAATATTATTATTAATAATAATAACCATCATCACAAAATAACAATAATTATTCGGAAATAGTTTGGAAGAATCATTCAAGCCTGAAGGATATCTGCATGAAGATGAAGAATTACTTTACATTGAAAAGAAGAAGCAAGGACTCAGCGAAAGAGAAATGGATAACATTATGTTGGGAGATAAGGTCCCTGATAGTAGTTTGTTGTAAATTAACAACAATTTCATATCATTGGGAATAACTAAGTAATAAACACCGTTTAAATTATTGTATTTTATAGATCTCCTTATTGTTAAATAAAATCTTAAATTATTAGAGAGCTCTGTTTTATTTGGTTATTTGTTAAATTATCTATTTCTTTGGATGAATCTTCGTTGTGCCTTATATTCCATATCTTTTCTTTGACACATAACAAATATGGCCTTTTCAATGAGATGGCGTTTGAAACCAGCATTTTCCAAATTACTAACAATGGCTTCAACTTGTGTTGTGTGACCGATAGGAGTAATTTTGAGGATTTCATTTTCAATATTTTGTAAATCTTTTGACATGGAAGCTAATGCAAGTTCTCCACCCAAACCATGACTATTGATGGCTTCGACTGTAGAGCTCTTGAATAATCTCACTGCTTCTTCTGCATGTTTGAGAGTGGCTGAATCAGCAAGTTCCATTTTGGCAAGAGATTCTGAAATACGAATTAAGGCTTCCAATTGTCTTACCGTTATAGGAATAATAGAGTCTTCAGTCTTACTGGCTTCTCTTTGTTGTACATAGAAATTCAATAAAAATTCAGAGGCATCATCACTCAATCTAGGTGAACAAGATGAACGAGCAAAGGCAATATACCTCTTGAGTTTGTAGATGCTACTTTCGTCTTGTGTATTCTTAGTGCTATCACGCTTGTGATTAAGAACGTGATTGGCAATTCTCTGATCTCTGTCTTTATCCACCAAATCTCTCACAATAAATATCATGTCAAATCTTGAAAGGATAGTAGTTTGGAAATCAATTTGTTCAGCTGGAGATCTGAAATCATCATATCTACCAAAGAGAGGGTTGGCAGCTGCTAAAACAGACGTTCTACTGTTCAATACAGTTGTGATACCAGCTTTGGCAATTGAAATAGTTTGTTGTTCCATAGCTTCGTGAATAGCAACTCTGTCTTGTTCTCTCATCTTGTCAAATTCGTCAATACAGACAATACCACCATCAGCCAGAACCATTGACCCTCCTTCCAAATAGAATTCACCTGTTCCAGGTTCCTTAATAACACAAGCAGTTAAACCAGCAGCACTACTGCCTTTACCACTTGTATAAACTCCAATTGGGGCAACCTTTTCCACAAATTTCAGTAATTGAGATTTGGCAGTGGAAGGGTCACCAAGGAGCAAAACATTAATGTCACCTCTTCTTCTAATACCATCATTGAGCGTTTTGGCAGAACCTCCAAATAATTGACAAGCAAGAGCCTTCTTAATATCTTCGCAACCATAAATGGCAGGGTCAATAGATTCTGCAATATTCTTGTAGAGATTCTTTTGTTTGGCGAATTGTCTCATTTCATTTTCCTCACTGCTTGAAAATTCAATCCTTGATCTACCAGAACCATCATTTGTAATTTCAAATCCAATTACTCTTAAATAAGGTTGTGAAATATTAGAATCCGATTTCTTAGCTCCAGAAGAGTGGAATGTACTCATAATTGCAACTGCATTGACTCTTGTACCTGGTGGCGTTCTTTCAACAAGATATCTATCACTATACATTAAAATGGTTCTAGGCATGTCACCTGTTGTTACAGTTTCAGGGCTTTCCTGTAATTTGAGTGTTTGTTGATCGTAATATTTACATTTATCAGGTACTACTCTGAAAGATCCTTTACATCCACCTTCATTGTTACATCTTGTTGGAAGTGTTATTCCAGTAAAACCTAAAATGTGTCAGATCCAAATTTACTGAAATATAATATACTAACCTGGATTTACATGAATGATTTCTTCCTTAGGACAAAGAGAACATCTAATATAGGCCTTTTCAATCTTTACACTCACTCTAGAATTATTAATAATGATTCCTTTCACACAAACAACTTTACCAACGTCTTCTGCTTTCAAATCTCTAATGTTAATAGGTTTTGCAATTGACCATTTGAATGTGACTTGAAAAGGAATATCCTTCAAAAATTCTTTAAATTCTTCTTCTGATTGTTTTTCAGTTGTTGGTTTACACAGTTTGGGTATGACACTTTCCTTGACATGTTTTTCCACCTATTTCCAAAATTTTAGAATTTCCGTATCATCAAACTTACCAAAGGAATATATGTATTAGGTGTGTTAATGATGGCATTATGTAAATTATCATTGAATGCCGAGAGGTGCAACAATTCAACTTCTAAATAGTAGAGCCCATTAGCAAAGTGAGACCTCATTTGATCCTTATAAATATATTGATTATCCTGTTTAAAATTATTAATAAATAAACCAAAGACTGTTCCGGCATTCGACTCGGTTATTGTACTCAAATCGACATTTCCATCAGTCTTTGGAGCAAAGATTTTGTTTGATGAAAAATCGGTCATTTTTTTTGAATTGATTAACGTTTTAAAATTGTTTTTGGCGGCAAAACGATTCCCAGACAATTCAAGCCCAAAACATTTTCTGGATTGTGAAAAGCTTCAGAAGAAAGAATTGTCAAGATAATGAGGATGAATGTTTTCTTTCAAAAATGTCCTTCTTTAAAGAAGAAATAATGTCAATAAAAAGGTCTGTACAATATGCAATAAATTAACTAATTGCAACAATCAAATTGGTCAGAATAATAATTTGAACTTAGGAATAATCACATCGAATCATAGAGCTAGGTTTAGATAAAGAGTTTTGTTTCATCATTCAAAGGTCCCCTGCTCAAACTGTTCACACCAAAAATACCAATTAATTAAATGTTCATAAAATTTTGGGTTTCAATTAAAAAAATAATAACAGGATTTTTCAATAATTATTTGACAACATTCCGACGATTAGATAACACAGTGGTATTTATCTTCTTATATTTTATATTCATCATGATGAAGATGTAATTTGTTATCCAAATGTTTCCGTTACACACGTTTGGCGCCTTTTTCAAGTTTTCAAAATCAAAAAAATAACTTGACACCATAACGTTTGTTTATTGTGTGTTTTCATCAGCAGCAGGATCAAATCATCATCACACTGCGTGACAAGTTTAAACTTCTCCAAAATGAGAGTATTTGCAAAGAAAAAAACTGATAGAGGAAGAAAGTTATCATCAGAACTATTCGGATCTACTCATAAAGATGATGATAATGAAACTCGTTTTGAGACGATTATTCGTCCACCAACAACAGAAGAGGAAGCATTTAGTTTATCAGAAGATGATGATAAACCAGAATCTACATCAACAGCCACTAGTAGTTCAACCTCTACTACCAATAGAAATCCTAGAGTAGCCAAAAGAAAGTCAATCGAAACATCAACAAGTAAAAAGACCTCTTCTTTTGACACTTCTGATTCTGATTCCGAAAAGGATTCAGATGACTCTGATTTTGAAGTAAAGAAAAAGAAGAAAAAGAAACAGAAACAAACTAAAAAAAAGAGAAACTCAAGGACATCTCAACAGGATGAGGAAGTTGACGAAGATTGGGATAAACAAATGAAAGAATACGTTCAAAAAGCCAACAAGTTCTTTGGTGAAGTTGATGCAACCAAATTGCAGAAGGCTAACCTTAAAGAAGAAGAGGAATTGCTGAGTAAACAGGCCGAAAAAGAAATTTTAGAAAATGCAAAGAAGGAACAAGAAGCTGTAAAGGATGCTCAAAACATTCTGAAATCTCAAAAACAAGCAACTGAATTACAACGAGAAATACTTGAAGGAAGCAGCGTAGTAGTGGAGTTTCAAGTGGTTCACAACTCACCAGTTCCACTGTACAACAACAACAGACCGAAGAAGAAAAACAAAACCAAGTTAAGCGACAAGAGTATGAAAGATATTGTCGATCTGTTGAAGGTATTATGCCACCAATGACCTATGAAGAGTATTTATTGGACGCTGATACTCTCATTCCAGCTAGTGAAGTTACCGACCTAGATGATTTGGATCGTGTATAGATTATTCAGTATACTAGGCATGAATTGTGATTGAATTGTGAAAGATAGCTATGGAATTGGATTCCATTCCTTCATCAGATTCAATCCATCTAAGCAACAATTTTATAATTTATTATTAAAAAAAACATTCTTAAAAACATTAAAGTTGACCAAAACATTACAATGATAATTAAGAATATAAAAATACATTTACAATGAGAAGAATTTTATTATGTTCCATTCCTGGTTGATCTATGGATTTCGGAATTGCAAAAAACTTGTGTCCAGGACATCCGTAGGAATTGCTTAAACACCCGCGGCCTGCACTAACTTTTCATGGATGATCAAAACACTATAAATTATCAGCATCATATTAATATTAGGAGATTTAAATATTAAAAAACAAAAAGAACATTAGAGAGTGATCATATCAAAAATCATGCTATCAACAATTTTCTTACTAATTTTCCTATTAATTTTGATTCAATTGATTATTTGGGCTCGTCGATGGTATTCCAATTATCAAAAAGTCTCACACATGAAGGGAATCAGTCAGATCATGTATTTTCCCTTCCGATTGCCTCTCCTTGCTCCACTCTATAATTTACAGGATTGGAGAGGAGTGAGCACCCTGATGAAGACTCACGGTGATCCAGAGACCAAATCTCTACGAATTTCAATGCTCTACTATAATGTTCTGGTGGTGAGTGATAGGGAAATGTTGAAGGAATTGTTCACCTCCAAGCAATCCTTCTTTGAAAAGCCATTCTTTGAGTATGACATGTTGAGTGTCTTTGGTGAGAATATTTTGACTGCCTTAAGAACTGAAACTTGGAAGAAACATCATGCTGCATGTAATTTGGCATTCAATGATGATAATTTGAGATTTGTTTGTGAGAAATCTATTGAAACATCTGATTTATTATTCGAAACCAAGTGGAAAAATCTTGAGAGAGATCGTGATGGTTGTTTTATTATTGAGCCAAACATTGATTTTTCAAATGTTACTTTGGGTATGTTTTTGAAATATTGATTTGGATTATACTAAACCTTCAACAGATGTTTTGGGTAAGGCAGGATTTGGATTTTCTTTTGGAATATTTGCAGAAGATAATGAAGGAAGAGACTTTACCAAATCTCTCAATTATATCATTGATGTTGGCGTTGTGTTGAGAAGATATATTCTCATCAATTATCCTTCATTGTATCCATTGGCTTGCAAACTTTCAGGTTTGGATAAGGCAGTCGAAAAGGTTCATGGTGTCCTATTGAAATGTGTCAATGAGAGAAAGAGAGAAATTGAAGAAATGGGTGCTGATTATGACCATAAGGATATTTTGAGTTTGTTAGTCAAGGCAAATACTCAAGACAAGTTACTGAGTGATGATGAGCTTATTAGTAATGCTTTTGTATTGAGTGCAGCTGGTTTTCACACCTCTTCCACTACTTTGCAGTGGATTATTTATGAATTGTCAAGAAATGAGGAAATTCAACAGAAAGCAAGACAAGAGGTTTTCAACTTGTTGGGAAGAAAGAGAGGAGCAACTATGGATGATTATGAAAGTTTCCAATATTTGAATGCTGTAATTATGGAATCGTTGAGACTTCATCCACCAGTTACCAGTGTTATCAAACAAGTTTGCAAGAAGGAGACCACACTTGGTAAATTCACAATTCCAAAAGATACTGAAATTGATATTTTTATTGGAGGAACTCACTTGGATGAAAGATATTGGAGTGAACCATCTAAATTTGATCCAAATAGATTTTTAAACACTGAAGGTCAACTGGAAAGAAGAAATGATTTTACATTTATTCCATTCTCAAAGGGTTTGAGAAAATGTATTGGTTTTAGATTTGCTGAGAGAGAAATTTGCATGGTATTATCCAGATTATTGCAAAAATATCAATTTTACAGTTTGAGCGATGAGGAAGTGGAAGAAAATGTTGGAATTACTGTTGCTCCTTTAAATTTAAAGATCAAGGTTAAACCAATTCAATAAATTCAAAATTGAAGATATTGAGCCATCAATACGAAACTTTCTCAGATTGTTCTCCTAAGAGACCCAAGAGGAGTGTATTTATATTTGACCCTAACATGATATTTTGTAAAATGAATGAGATGGAGTGTAATAGTGTAAGCTTTGTGATGAAAACTGACAATTATATTCAATTCTAACAGTATGAAATTGATTACAGATGTATTAGTTGTTTTTGGACGTTTCTGATTTCCGTCAATTCTCTATTGACTACCTTGAAAATAGTTGAAATTGAATCAGGCCATATTTAGTAAACACTAATAGTATTTAAAATTCAAACTATTCTGACATGTTTGATTTCACATAAAATTATTTGAAATTTAATTGAATAAGAATGAATAGAGCTTTATTGATCAATTCTGGCAATGTAGTAAATCTTTGCTGATTTAAAACCGTTGAACTCAGTAGAAGCAGAGTTAGTATAAGCACCAAATTCTTCTACAAAGATAACATCACCACATTCCAAACAGTTTGGAAGTTGGTGAGAGTCCTTGATAATGACGTCCATACTATCACAAGTAGAACCGTACAAGGTGACAGCCTTATCAGAATGTCCAACTCTGTTTTCAACTTCATCTGTAACATTGTCAGAGATGAGTTCTTCATAGCTCAAGAATTTCAATTCAGGTTCAGCATGGTCAAAGATAAGACAATTGAAACTATGGTAAACACCTTCGTAGATATAATACAAAACACGAGACTTTTCAATTCTTCTAGAGAAGATTGAAGTAATCAAAGTGTGAGTACTGTGAGCAATATATCTACCTGGTTCAGCAATGATTTGAGTTCCACTTTCGACAGGGAACAATTCATCTAAGAGGGGTTTGATGGTTCTAGCAACAGAAATGAAAGCAGCATTTCCGTGCTTTTGACTTCTTCCTTGCCAACCTCCACCAAGGTCGAGCAACCACAATTTCTTGTTCAAAACCTTAAAGCCGTAATCAAAAACAGCACGAGCATCTCTAATTGCTTTGATGAAAGAATTAACATCATTACAACCAGAGCCAACATGGAATGAAACACCAGCAAGATTCAAGCCTAAATCTTTGATGATATCAACCATTTCAAAAGCAACGCTCAATTCAGCACCAAATTTAGTACTGAATTGACAGAGAGAATGACTATCGTCAGTCTTGATACGAATAACAATTTGAGCTTCTGGCCAATATTTCTTCAACTTGTACAACTCATCAATATTGTCAGCAGTAGTATATTGAACACCACTGGTACGAGCATATCTCAAGTGAGAAATAGGGTGACAAGGATTGGCATAAATACATCTATTGGCCAATTCATCATTGTTAGTAATGACATGCTTGACACGTTCAATTTCATCACGTGAAGCAACATCAAAACCACAACCAAGCTTTTCAAGAACTGACAAGAATTGAGGATTTGGATTACACTTAATAGCATAGAAAGGAGTAACACGTGGTAATTCTTCTCTCCATGTTTTAACTTGTCCTAGCACCTCAGACAAGTCAACAACATAGAAAGGTTCCTCAATTGTTGGGAGTTCATCATTTTGGTTTTCAGCCTTGATCTTTGTTTCATACATGTGTTTGATAATTTTCTTGGTTGACATTTCTGTTGGAATAAAATCAACATTGTATTGTTCAAAGAAGGCTTTCTTGTCCATTGATTCATAATCAAAACCAAAGACTGGTACATCTTCTGGTTTTACTTCCTTTGATGGAAGTGGGAGAAGAGAAGTTCTATCAGAACATACTTCACTCTTCTCAATAATATAATTTAAGTGTTCAGTATTAGTTACTGATTCATAGTCTACAATTTCATTTTGGATTGGATTTGGGTTAACAATGATAGTTTCCATTGAGTTAATTGATTGTTCTTTTAGTGTTTTGCGGGCTATCCAGATAAAATTTAAGAATAGAAAAACGAATATGAAATTAAAACGTTTAGGCTTGTTGTTGTTGGTGCTTGTTGTTTGGCTTTTGAGCGAAGAATTTGCTTGGTGGTGCTTGTTCTTGCGTGAAGGTTGTTGAGTTTCTTGTTGACGGTAAAAGTTTGCAGCAAGGTGGAATGGTGAATTTTTTTTTAATTCAGAAAGATACCACCTCGTGGTTGCGGTTGAAGAACAATCTGCGTCCCACAGGCTGAAGAAACACACCACAAATAAACACAAACGATTCTTATGACAAGGAGCGGTCAAGTTGCCTTTGTGCTTCAAAAGAGTATTTTCACCAGTGACAATTAATAGCAACGGCACATAGGAGTATCATCATAATCAAAGAGTGTCCTGATTATTGGTCATTGTGTGATGCAACCAATGAAAATTGGCGCGCCATTCTATTTTTGAACCTCATGTTTTACAATGAGGATTTAAAATCTCCCAACTACAGTGTAAAGAATTTAGACCTTGTGCCTTTATTCGATACTGAATACAACAATAATCTGTCGTCGTAGTGGTTGGAAAATGGCGTTACTTTTTTCTTTTTGCTGTTAACAGCGAGTGTATAAAATTTGTTATTGATTGAACTGTTAAATGTTTCATTGTGATGAACTGATTACAACTTTCATATATTTGAAAGAGGTGATCAAGTGTTGAAATGAGTTATTTGAAATTAATTCATTGTGGAGGGTTTCAAAATGCACATGCATAATGAAGATGAACAAAAGGTTATTAATAAGTTTTTATTAGATATCTTTAATTTCTTTTCTAATTTTACAAATTTGTAATTGACAGTTAACCAATCACAAAATTCGTTTTACAACAGTTCAAGCTATTTATTATAAAGATGGCAATTAAGAGTTGAAATTGATTCATGGTAGAAGCTACCATTAACAGAGTTATGTTTCAATACAAAATCAGTCGTTCTTCAAATCAACATCATTAACTGAGTGTTTTTATCTGAGAGTTGTGTTAAAGCTATATGTTTTCTTAATTACTGTTCTTTGGTGCTATTTGTTGAAGGCAATGTAAAAGACAGTCTTTGATACTATTTTTATTTGCTTCAATGTTGTACCATTACAAATCAGAAATTGATACATCTTTACCCAAGTTCACCTCCTTAATACTTTTTTAACCAAACAACTGCTATTTGTCCCTTTTTACTCTTTATTCAATTTTCTTTTCAATGTTAAAATTACAGAATCTTTACAATCATCATTATAATTGTTTATTATTATTAGAATCAATAATTACAATTTTACTATTGAATTGTTCCATGCCAGACTTCAATAATACTATGTTTAGTTCGACCTACACGAATCTTGGTTCGGACTAATAAACCTTATACGAAACATCCAAATGCTCGACAACCAAGTTACTTCAGAGAAACCATCCATAAAAAAAATCATGAAGGGCTCCATAAGATTTTCCTTTGCCATTGTTTTGGCCACAATCCTTGCAGTATGCTTGACATGCTCGTGGTCACTTCGTACAGTCCAAGCTTCTCAACAAATGATTGAATATGAAGCTATTCAAGAATTATTCGAACCAACTTCTGATTCTTGGTCTAATGAAGCATTCATGTTAGAAATGGCTTCACACCCATCTTTTGACGAACATTTGGATGGTATCCTTGCTGATTTACAAGATTTTGACTTTGACATTGAAGCTGATGATGCTTTACTTCAATACATGTCTACTTTATCTGATGCTGAAGCTCAAGCTCAATTCAGAAGATTCAGAAGAGCCTTCAGAAGAATTGGTCGTGCTGTTAGAAGAGCAGGAAGAGCTTTCAGAAAGGTTGGTAAAGGTTTGAAGAGAGTTGCCAGAGGTGTTGTTAAAGTTGTCAAAAAGTATGGTAAATTTATTGCTCCAATTGCTTTGACTATTGCTACTGGTGGTATTGGTGGTAAGTTGTTAGAAAAATCTACAAGATTTTAATGTCCTTCCTCAATTGGAATGTTAACATGCAAATTTCGTAATTTCCAAATTTGGGATTTTTGAATCTGGCAGGTGTTTCATTGGCTGGTAGTTTGGGTAGTATTGGTGGTGCTGTTGCTAAGGGAGCTGCTATTGTTGCCAAAGCTTCTGCTATTGCTTCAAAGGCTAATGCTGTTCTTGGTGGATTGAACGCTGTCACAGGTTTGTTTTCTTTCATTTTACAAAATACTAACTTTTTACAATACAAAAAATTAAAGGTGGTAAATCCAAATTCCTCAACAAGGCATTGAAGTTTACTGGAAAGGTTTCAGGTGTTTTGGGTAAGGGTTCCATGATCTTGAATGCTGGTGGATCTGTTGCCAGTAGTCTTTCCAAGTTGAGCGTCAAGAATATTGCTTCTCAACTCAAGCCATCCAACTTGTTTAAGGGAGCTAACTTGTTCGAAAAGGGATCAAACTTTTTGAATAAGGCTTCTGGTTTGATCAAGAAGGGTCAAGAAATTACTACCAACTTGAATAATGTGACAGGTCAGTATTATATATTTATTTTTTTTTCAAATAACATAATGTTATTACAACAGGAGGTAAAATTAAGGCTCTCAACAAGATTTCTAAAGGTTTAGACAAGGCAGGTAATATTGCTAGCATTGGAACTGATGCCTTGAAGGGATTGAACGGTGGTTTCAACTCTCTCAAGAACTTGAAGAATTTGAAGAATGTTGATATGAAAAAGTTGTTGACCTCTGCCAATATTAAGAAGGGTTTAGGTAAACTCGATTCCACAATTGGAAAGACTCAAGATATCTTATCTCGTGTTAATGATGTTACTGGTGGAAAGAGCAAAAAGTTGAACAAGATTATTGGTGCTCTCGATAAGGGTAAATTGATTGTTAATGCTGGATCCACTGCTGTTGATAGAGTTAAGGGAATTAAGAATTCCATCAAGGATTTGAAGAATTTGAAGAGTACTGACATTAAGAAACTCCTCACCAATGAAGGAATTCAAAAGGCTTTGGGTAAACTCGACTCATCATTGGGTAAGAA